>NC_141137.1:144799537-144974537 GCF_053477565.2 Lygodium microphyllum
TAAAGATAATGTGGGTAAAACCTCTTGATATAGTTTGAGATGTGTGGATCCTTTGTGGAGTCAATGCTTGATAATCTTCTTGCTTGGACTCATGGGAGGTACCCATGTAAATTGAGTGTCGCCTAGTAACCCAGTGATTCCAAAGCTCTTGGTTCTAAGAGTGTGACTTGGATGTCATAGGGCTAGATCTAGCTCAATTATGTCTTAAAGGCCACACATCTCACTGGCATGCATGAGGTTCACTTGTAGTTTTAAGGCCTTTTGGTTCCATCTAGGGGTTCTAGTGGTTGATTGAAACTTAGGTAATGGATGTTCCTACCGCTCTTGAACTTCAAAATCCTGACACTACCTTTGAGCCGAGTTGGGTAGTAGACCTTGCAAGAGAGTGAGGTCAAAGTTGTACTATGATTATTGTGTCAAAACACTTTTTCTTGACTTCCTCAAATGCATTGTGAGTATGATCATTTTTTCTGATTCTTAAAGCGAGCAAGATGCTTAATAGATTTGGTTTCTCTTCAAATGATTTTAAAGATACATGTCCTAGAGTGGGCTATAACATTTAGAGGTTGGAGCTTGGGGCACAACTACTATGCCAAAAGTTAAGATTTGTGTAAATGGTTGCCTCCTCTTAGGCTTGATTGTCTATGAAAACAAGTACCATTTGGTGGTCATGGTTGAGTAAAGGCATAACGAAGATCTTGATGCATATAAGGAAATGCCTTGGATACACTACATTTTGCTTGGTTGGTCAACTCTTTTTCTAGGCAGACTCGGGAACTCTATGATGTAAATGGGACAAGGATGGTTAGGTTTTATGTCCTAGTGAGGTGCCCTATGTGTGACTATGTGTTCTAATTGAGGACATCCTACCTTGTCATGCATTTGAGTTTTTAGACTTACATGTGCAATGGTTGTAGACTAGTCATCATGTGATCAAATGCCTAGACTTGCATGTGCAATGGGTATACAATAGCCTTAAGAGTGTGTGCATGTGATATGTGAGGGTTGTGCAACCAATGTACTACCAATTGCGACACATATATGCAATATTCTATTATTGTAGTGCTTGAGGGGGGGGTCACTCATGAATATATGTATGTATCACATGAGTTCAAAATAAGGGCTTATTAAAACACCAGATTTATATTTCTTTTACATACAAAAGGGTATCATATAAAGGGGTTACTTACAGATTGAATAAAAAAGGGTTGTGTTTTATTCAAGAAAATTTCACAGATAAGGATATATATATATATATATATATATATATATACATAGATATATATATATATACATATATATATATATACATATACATATATATATATACATATACATATATATATATACATATACATATATATATATACATATATATATATGTATATATATATATATATATATAGTGAACCCCCCAAGTTATAGTGTGCCTTGAGAGTTGTGCACTAAGCTAGAATGCCTGCTAGACTTAGTATGCGGTCATTTGTGGACTTGTGAGTGCTATAGCTAGCAAGTGTGCAATCAATATGTGCATCACTTGGCGAATGAAACATGTGCATGTGCATGTGTGTATTGTGGGTATGCTCGTAGGACCTATCTAAGGCATGCTTTGTGAGGGTGGTCTCCTAGTTTTGTTTGAGCCACAGAGGGTTTAAGGATATGATGACACGTAAGGTCCAAGAAACTTGTGTCGTGGGTAAGTGGCCAAGTGGATGGCTAATGGGGTGCCCCATAATTGAGTTACACACTATCTCAACATTGTGGGATAGAGTTGCAAGACCGTCCAGTTTGACTCCTTGCCCTTCCTTGAGTTCATTTGATGCCTTTCCTAGTTTCGCACCAAGGCTATAGGGAAGTGAATTTGAGAGGCTTGGAAGATAGCTATGACATAGTGGTTCTTTTTCTGTTGAATGGCGGTGCCTACATGACAAACATCTTATGGTTGACAAGATGAGGAGGTCACACTTGGATGACCTAGATGAGGTATCCAAACATTAAGGACAAGACTAGGTACTTTTAGGCCAAGTGGTTGTGCACCTATCGTTTGAGGCCTTGTTAAGTGAAGCTTGACTGAAAGCATAGGATGATTGCTCATTGATTATCTTCTCTGATGGCCATTTCACCAATGTTTTTTTCCCAATGCGTAACAAGGAAGTTGCCATGATTGATGCTTCACGAATTGTCCAAGCAAGCACAATGTAAGAGAGCATCACTGTCACACGTGTCGATTAGGTGTTGTGCCTTCAAGGGGGGTGCATCGAAACTTTCCATTGACTTACAGGCCCAAGAGGGCTAAGATGGCAACTTCAATGGCTCGTCCAAGACTTGGGGACAACCAAGGTGAGCCAAGGGTAAGTATGGCATGGAAACTAGCACTAGTTTGGCATGGTCAAAAGGTCTAAGTGTGGCAACTTGTCTAATGATCACATACGTTGATTAAGGCAACGTAATGACGTGAGGTTGTGGCTGCCACTAGCTTGGGAGCAGGCACGCAACTGGTTACCCTGGAGATACTCGCCATTCAGAGATCTTAGCCCTTCTGTTCAAGCTGAATTCATTAACGCCGTTGCAGTTGGAAACCACCACCTTCCCCAGTAGACATATACCTCCTCACTTGATGGGCAATAACGATGCAACGATTTGGCGGCACAGTGGATCTCCAACTGTAGCACATTGCCTTCATCATCATGCCATGGCGCACTTTGTCTTCATCATCCTGATTGTTGTTGGCAATCGGTTGGTTGTAGTGCGCGGCCATCGTCTTGACCATCACGTTGTGGCACTCGGATTCATCATCACGCTGCCAATCATCACTTGGCTAATCACCGTCGTGCGGCTAAACATCATCTGCATCGTGTGGTTGACAACGTCGTCTACTAGACAACACATAAAATTGGCTCGCTGACTAATAGCACGGCTGCCCATAGATCGAATTGTTTTCTATAGTTTCTCGAAACAATAGCTGAGGTCGAATCGTGAGCTAGCAGCTACTTCTCCTCTAATTCTTCCTTGTGCTTCCTCTCTTGCTTTGCCTTCATCACCTCCTAATTCCCTTTGTCCAGAGACGACACATCTGGCTCGTGCCTCCTCGTTTTCTCCTCATCCAATCATGCTGACGTCTTCTTTGCCCGAGCTCTCTATCTCTACCCTTCCTCTCTGACCGAACAATTTGCAAGAAGGCATCATGGCCTAGTCAATTGCCAAGGTGTTATCCAAAAAAAATTCCATTTCCCCTATCATGGCCTTGTGGCCACACACCAAACCAAAGGTGTCTGATTTCTTAAAGCTGATCAACAAGAGAGAGACATAATGCTTTCGTCCCAATTCTACACACTCACCCTTCCCTTCTTTCATCTGATTCTTCCCTCTCTTCCTTCCGAATCTTCTTGCCTCACGGCACCCATCCAACTGCCTGGACTTCCATCCGATTTTGTTGGTGGACTTCCGTCCAATTTCTTAGGTACCTCCCATCCAATATCTCTCGTCCAAGTGTTTTACGAGTCCTTACAGTCTCTTTGAGCCAATTTTCAAAGGGTGGCCTATTGGCCAAAGGTGAAGACTAATTGTTTCACGAGGGAGGGGTGCGCGAAAACTACCAATTCCAACCCAAGGACTTACGGCTTTTCTTTAGATCAATCTCTTGAGAGAGAGAGAGAGAGAGAGAGAGAGAATACAACAGAAAAAATCACCGCATCCAAAATCCAATTGATGCACAGCTTAGAAGTCGCTACTTGTGAAATTCTTACGTGAGGTAGGGTAGAGCTGGTCCAATCAAAAATCCCAATCTCCTCCTTTCCTAGTGACCTTGCGAATTAACCTGTTTCTCTAGATTTACGCCCTTTGTCTAAGATGGAGAAAAGAAAAATTAAACAGCAAGCCTTAAAGTTTGCCTTGATTGTAGAAACTCAATATCAATCAAGGGTAGATGATCTTTGCTGTTGATGCTTTATGCTTGATAAAGTTCCATTTATCTTGGGAGAGTGTCATGAGTCCACTTGTAGAGGGCACTTTGCTGGACAGTTGACTATGCAGCAGAAAGGCTTAAGAGCCAGATATTGGTGGTCGTCCATCTTCTTGTAAAAAGATACAATATAAGACATTATATAAAGAGAATCAAAAGCACCCATTAACTCCTATTATGGATTTATTACCATTTGAGAGAGGGGGGAGGGGATTAACTTTGTAGGTCCAATTACCCCATCATCCCTCTACGTAGAAAAGGTATATCATAGTAGCGATTAACTATTTTACGAAATGGTCAAAAGCACGAGCGACGAGGAAGGATGATGCAAAGGAGAGCATTAAAGGGTCCCAATAAGAAAGGAAGCATCGAGGTAATCATTAGAGACCCTTGACATAGGGTTATGATGAAATTAACTACCTACCTTGGGGTAGGATTTACTAACAATATGGCAAAATATAAATCCTTGATAATGGGATTGAACGTTGCTAAGAGAGGCAATATTTGCCAATTGTTAGTTAAGGAGGACCCTCATTTGATATTGAATCAACTAAATGGGATGTACATGGTACACAATCCCATCCTTCGTATGTATTAGTGCATTGCTATAAACCTAATTGTCGAGTTTGAAAGAGTGTCTCTTTAGCTAGTTCCATGACATTGGAACCAACTTGCTAATTCATTAGTGAATTATGCTTATGAAGAAGACCTCTTTTTCAATTGTGGTTTTGGCTCGGATATATCTCTTGATGATGAGACAAGACCTAGACAATTATGGAGACTCTTGTCTGAACATTCTTTATATGGCAGACAGTGGCTAGCTTGAATAATGCAAAAAGTAGCTGAGATCCATCTATCATTATTATCCTACATCCATAGTCTCATTAGATGACATGTTATGCATATGACTCTTGTTGTATATACAGGAGGTATGGGTCATAATTTGATACACCTAGTTTACAACTATGAACCCTATTTACTCCTTGGAATGGAGTATCTTATTGCATGTCCAATACCACTCCAAGGGGAGATGTGGTATAAGCTATATTGATTTATTCCTTTAGGCCAAGCGGGCCAATTGTTTTGGATATAAATGTTATATTTTGTTAGGTCAAGAGGGCCACTTCTTTTGCAGTGAAATGATTTACTCTGTTAGTTAAAGAGGGCCATGTGTTTGGTTGGTGCGGGTGCATTTGATGGTTCTCTTTGTTTTAGTGCTACACTAGACAGATTTGAAGAAGCACCTAAAGGGAGCCAATTGCTGCATGGAAGCTTCTTGTGGCCAGTCTAGGTGGTGTCTTTCCTTTCTGAATTCTTTTTCCTTAGGCAAAATGTATAGGTGTATTTGGGAATATTTCTTTCTTTGTTTGGGACCGATAGTCAAGGCATGAAGTCCCAAGATTAGGTTAGCTATGTTTAGGGAGGTTTGATCAGTTGTCCATCTTCTACAAAGACATTGTCGAGCATATAAAGATCTGTCTTAGAGATAGCCCTAGTGACCTTGTCCTCCTAGCCTACTAGGAAGCTAGTTCTAGGTATTCTTGTTAGTTGTGAGGCAAGTAGGAAAGCCTGACGAATAAAAGAAGAAAATTATAAATGCATCTAAAACACATACAATATGAAGATATGTAAAAAGGGATTCTAATCCTTGAAATAAGAAGAAGAAGAGAAACATTAAAAGAGCATATATTCATTGCCTTGCAAAAGCTTGGTAGGTTCTTGGGGACGAGTCAAACCTAGGGTTATGATACATTGCCTTCATGGGGGTAGTATCTAGCCAAAAGAAAACAAGAATGGTTGGAGCGAAAATAAAAGCAAGAAAAAAAAATTTGGTGTCACCTTGCGAGCACTTGGTAAGTTCCTAGATACCAAGACTAGACATGAGGTCAATGCTCTATTCTCCTTGGGTCACAATACACTCAACTCCCTCCTTTTTATACATCTGAGTATCAAATAATGAAGAATAGAGAATGAGAAAAATGAAAAAAATATATGAATATGAGTGGACTAGGCTATAAGAGACGTACTCGTTTAATAGAAGTTCTTGGTATAGTTATCCTAGATCAAGTAAGTGAGTCAAACCACCACTTAGGATGACCTCTTTGATAGATTTTTTTAGTCGGTCTATGTTGGAGTAGTTCATCAGTATTTAGCTCTTGATCTCTTTGTCAAATTATGCTTGGCCTATCCCTTGTGGAATTCATGCCTTGATCTTTATCAGGGGGTGGGTTGAGAGCTATGTTCTGTGTTATGTGGAGACATCCATTTATCAATCAGAGTTCTTTAGATGGCCCATTTCAAGAGGCATAACTTTAGTGTTACAAAGCGGCTACTTGATCCTGTAATGAAAGGTCCTAGACTACCATAAAATCTAACTATGGAACAATGGAAAATGAAGAAATCACTACATTAACCTATGGTGAAAACATGAATACAAGAAAGGATTCTTGGAACACACCCCAAGCTGGTGCCATGGAAACTCACCTCCATGTAGGTGAAGGACAAGAAAACTAATGTGACTACCAAGAAAACTTACATGAATAACATGTCCAAATGGCAAAAGGCCCCTAACTTTGGCTAGGGCTGCCTATTTATAGCAAACCCTCAGCCCTAGACCTCTAGTTTTATCACAAAGGCATTTAGCCTGCTGTCATTGTTTTCCATTGGCCTAATTTGCTTCATTACAAACCCTCCCTGCCTCAATTAGCTTTGTCCTCAAAGCTGCAAATGGGAAGATATTACAATGGATATGTCATGAATGTCCGAAAGCACAATTTGAAGAAGATTCCATGGTCCAAGGAGTTGATGACTGCCTGCATGTTGCTCATGTTGTCCATAGAAGGGCAGTGATAGAAAAAGAGTCATAACTTCTTAAATATAGCTCCAAATCCAACAAATGAGGTGTCATTTTGAAGAATGCACCTAGAAGCATCATATCCAATCATCAAATGATGACTTTGATGATGTCAGATCATTTATTTTCATGACAGTAATTTAATACAGCAAGCTGTATTAAACAATAAGCTCATTCTTCTTCAACTGTTTTTTTTTTTTCCATAAACCATGTCAAAAATCAATGAAGACAAGCTGTCAATCAAATTTGCAGGTCAAGGGATGTCAAATCATCATCCAATCATCCATAATAACCTCCGGGATCATATGGAAATCCTCCAAAATAATGGTCACAACCTCTCGGGTCATATGGAAATCCATCCAAAATTTCATAATCATCAAGATAAATCCCTAGATCATAAGGAAATGACACATCAAAGTCATATGTCATATCAGCCCCATAACCAAAATCATACTCAGTCGAAATGCCATCATAAGGTAGTCGCAGTCCATGATCATCTATGGGCTGATGATGATCATGGATAGGCTGATACATGTCTTCATCATTACCCGATGATAACTCATCATCATGCACATATACATTGTCGTTCATATCTGCAACAAACTCTTCTTGTGCACTATCTTCATTTGAATCTGCATACTCTTGCTCTTCATCTTCAGCTGCATCATCTTGCTCTTCAACTTGGTCATTTGAATCATCTTCTTCTTTTTGATCTTCCAAGTATGCTTGCTCTTTACAAATTTCTGCATGCATTGCATTAAGAGACATTTCCCTAAGCTTTCCCACTACATTTTCAACTTTATTATCAACATCTTTATCCTCTTCTTGCTGTCCATGACAAACTTGCACTTCCACTTGAGATACATTTACATTAGAATCCTCCAATACAAGGGCTGTAGCAAAGTGACTATTCCTGCAGTAACTCTCATGAATAGGAGACCATTGACCCTCACATTTATAGCATATGAGTTGTCTTTTCATTTCCATCAGCTCTTGATGAGGTATAAGCTTTCTTCGGGTGCCAAGAGGAGTAGGCCATTCTAAGATAACTGAAATTCTAACATGCTGTGCCCTGCATACATTTGGATGACCAATAACATTCTTCTCTCCACATTTGTAGCATAGACCTTTAGAAGTGAGATCATCCAACATACGGCTTGATAAGTAGGTACCATGAACATTGTTGAAGGAGAAAGGACGGGTTAGTACTTCTTCTTCCTCATGATAATCCATGACATAAGCTGACTGTCCTTGGTACCCTGCATAGTGTGTGCCATAGGCATTATTTGCACCCATATCATGCTCATATGCATAAGATTGATGCTGCCCACCATTCATGCATAATGCACAAGCTTCATACTGCCCATATGGATCATTATATGCATGATTATCCACCCTTCCAACAAAATATCCATGTCTGTCTCCCATTTTATACATGCAGTCTGAGTATACAGCAGTGGAAAATCCTCAATAACTTGAGCTCCAATTGTCCAAATTGAGTGTTTTATGGCTTTGTTTGAAGCTTATACAATACTCTTTCAAATGAGTTATCAAGCTCTGCAAATGGGTAAGTATAGACAATTCTGGAAATGCTTTTTGTTGTCAGCCAGACACACTCTGTAAAGAGTGAATGCCTTGTTTCAAGTGTCTTTTGTACTTCTCATCAAAATTTGAGCAAATATCCAACACCAAAACACTCAAAGGAGTAGGGAAGAGCTGTAGGATATTGAAATAGATGAAAATAACCTCTGCAATTCCAAAACTGAAGCAAATCTTGCTTAAGAATACCCAAGAAATGGTCAGTATGAATTCAAGTCAAGATTCACTGAAAGAGACTCTCTTTTGCCCATAGGGAAGCCAATGAACATGTATGCCCTATTCATACCCCTACATACATCAAAGTACTAACTCTTCCAAAGTGTAGGGCTGAAGTAGATTGTATGGTACATCCATTGCATACTCATCCCTGCATTCCATTTGTCCAAGAGAGAATACATCTTGCTGCCATTCTTCATTACCATGTTGCATCCATAACATTGAACCATTTGTCCATAGATGTTCATTGATCAATTTCCATTGATCAAACAACCAAATACTTGAGCATCATACCCTTGAATGGTGAGTCAAATACAACTCGCTAAGCACTCAGTTGCATTTGAAGTTGTGTGTTTCCAATTGAAAGATCTGTTTCTAGTCCCTTCGTGGCAATTTCAACATGTGTTTTCTCTGCCTACTTCAATAAAACCCATGCTTGCGCAAGATTTTAGTATGGAAATATATGTAACAACATTTGGAGAGATGCCATCCTGCTACATCTGTACAAACTGGCTTAAAGCTTCCTTGTCAAACCCATGTTCAGCATATCTAGTAATGGATGCAGTCCATGAGACTACATATCTGACTGCCAGATCATTAAACACTTTCTGTGCTTCTTGTTCTATTGCCCCAATCAAGCCACAAGCTTTCAAGCTGCATACATAAGCAGTAGGATCTAGATGCAAACCCTCAAGTTGCATCTGCTTAAAACAAGTTAGTGCTTACTCAGCAAGGCCTTGTTCAAGATATCTTGCAATTAGTGCACTCCATGCAACAACATCTCGATCTGTTAGCTTGTTAAAAATGTCCTGTGCTTCTATAAGGGAGCTAGCTTTGCTGAACAAATCGACCAAAGCAGTGCCAACAGAAGTATCATTCTCCAACCCCCTGTTGACAATATCAAAGTGCAAATGACAGCCTCTTTCTAAGCTGGCAAAACCTCTGACCACTTCTCATCAAAGAAAAGGTGCCTTGCATTGCTAATCAGATGTACAAATGCAGCAATGCCTATTGCTGCCAAACTCTGATGAGACCGTTCTGTAAATCCTGTCAACAGATGCAAAATTTTCCCACAATAGGGTTGACAACACCATAAAACTTCACAAAGAGATCAGCCACAAGTTGCAATGCTAAAGTGCAAGTCTCGTAGAGCCATGCTTCTACTTCAACGTCATTTTGTTCACCCTCAAGTTCCTCATCTGATTGTTTAGGAGCTGTAGCGTCAAACCCGCTGGAGCTTGTGGAGAAGTGCTTAAGGGATCGCTTTGACGGCTCGCAAGTCCACAGGAGGCAAGGCCGCTATAATGCTATAGAAATGCAGGAATCACTTGTTGGACAGGGTACGGAATATGTGATAAATGAGATAGGAGAGCTCCATCTCCTTCCTATTCACTCTTCGAACCATCATTTAGTCATCAGTATGCAGATCTTCGTGAAGACCCTCACTGGTAAGACCATCACCCTTGAGGTTGGAAACTCGGATGCCTTCGACAACCAGATTGTGGACCTTGATGACACTCTGGATAGTGTTCCTGATGAAGATCTCGACGAAGTCGATCACCGAACGCCGCCTTACAGAGTCTTTTCCAATGTAGACAGGCGTGACTGGGTAGCCACGCAGGATGATTCCTTAAAGCCGGTGTGTTCAGAACCATCATAAAGCTTTTTTTATAGCTGGGGCACAACCAGACATCACAAGTTGAGAAGATCTGTCTACAGTGTGTTTCAAATCCCTGGTCCACCATGCAGGTTCAGAAGTTGCCATCCCTTTCAGCATCTTAACTCTTCTCTTCAAAAACTTGACCTCTGCTTGCAAATTTGCTTTCACTTCCTTGGCCCTCTGCAACTGGTGGCACACTTCATCCACATCTGCTTGCAGCTCCTCGAACTCCTCTTCCAAGGCACCCTGCTTAAGAAGATACTTGTCCTCGCAGGCAGAGAAACTGGTGCTTCTTCGATTCCTGATTCGAAAATCACACAACACTAGCTACTTCTCATTTCAACTGTCCAGAAAGTAGCAATGATTATGGCACGTTTAGTAGGGATGAATCCTTATCTTTGGGTTTGGCTTGGACAGTACCGGAGCAAGTCTCAATACTTGTTGACCAGTAGCGATATCCAGAGAATAAGTCCATTATTACGAGTTTTAGTCAGAATTTACAGCAACAAGATGAGGTATGTTGCAGCTTCCTTGATTTTGCCCTACCTTCACCTTCCAAGCACTGTAAGCCAAAGTCTCAAGATCTGTCGTTCAGACTCTTGGTGCCTTCAAAATTTATTGGTAAAGCCATTGGCAAGGATGGAAGTTGCATCAAGCAACATCGACATGCCTTCCTCTTCTCAATGCACCAGCGTCTCTTTCTCCTGTAGCAGACCCGCCAGCATGCCGACAAAGGAAAGGGAGGTGGAACCGCAAGAGAAGAAAGAATGAGGCTTAATGTTAAGTTGCATAAGCCATAAGCAAGCTTATTAAAGCTTGACTAGTCAAATTCTGCATCACAAATGAGTCTGGAAACATGGCGCAATCTGCGTAGATTCAGCCTAGAATACTCCTATTGTTCATGAGTTTGTACTGTGCCAAATGGGTGTTCTATAGAGAGCTAATAGACCAAGGAGTCAAGTACTAAATGCCTTAGTATCCATTGGAGCCATGGAGATGAGATGGAAGAATATTTCTTGAAGGTAAAGCTATGGAAGTTTCAAGAAAGCTTGAAGCAGGAGAGAGAAAGACCGAGTTCCAAAAAGAAACCCTTCCCTCTCAACAGTAACCAAGGTTAAAATGTCCTCAAGCCATGTTTGGCCCTTCTTTGGTCCATATGTCTTCAAAATGTAGTAAAATTTGATGATGACCTGTCTAAGTAGCCATGAATCTCCATCTTGCCACCATATCTCTGTCAAAAAGCTCTAAAATAACCACAGTTTGAAGTAGTAAAGTCTGACTAGTCGCTGTCAAGAAGAAACCAAGTCCAGGAACTATGCCTTCAACTCTAGTTACATAGAAATGATGCCTGTAACTAGATCTTCCATGAAAATGACCTCCCCAGCCAGATCATAATCATGAAAATGATGGAATTAAAGCCTGCCTTGGATCAAAGCAAGGCTCTGATACCAATGTAATGAAAGGTCCTAGACTACCATAAAATCTAACTATGGAACAATGGAAAATGAAGAAATCACTACATTAACCTATGGTGAAAACATGAATACAAGAAAGGATTCTTGGAACACACCCCAAGTTGGTGTCATGGAAACTCACCTCCATGTAGGTGAAGGACAAGAAAACTAATGTGACTACCAAGAAAACTTACATGAATAACATGTCCAAATGGCAAAAGGCCCCTAACTTTGGCTAGGGCTGCCTATTTATAGCAAACCCTCAGCCCTAGACCTCTAGTTTTATCACAAAGGCATTAATTAGCCTGCTGTCATTGTTTTCCATTGGCCTAATTTGCTTCATTACAGATCCAGGGATCAAAAACAACGTCCAGGAGGCCAAGATGGTAGAAAACAACACCAGGAACGCAATTGTATCTTCAAATCTCAAATTCGAGCTTGTTGCTTCTCCAATTTTAATAAAATCCCTTGTCAATCATGTGAACACGTAGAAAGTGAACTAGATAAGTGGTAACTAGTGATTAAGAAAGCCAAAAACTCAAAATTCATCACAATTTGAGAGGGGGGGGAGGAGGGACACATTTTTTAAACGCCCCCTCATCTCCCATTAAATCTTGATTTTGCAATTGTTCAATTGGCAAGGAGCACTCCTTGCTATGGATTCCTAATTTTCTTCACTTCCGATCCCTGCTTGAATTGTGAAAAATGACATGCTATGGAAAATTAGAAATCTAGTCCTTCTCTCTCACCATAGTGGGTGTTCACACAAGCTGAAAGGAAGAGGAGAAAGGAATACCAAATCATGATATGATGCAATCAATGGAGGGAGAAAGCGTGAAGGTTGTTGTTAGTGGCTATGTGGAGGATCAACGAGTTGTCTAAGCGATCTCAAAATAGTGAAAAATAAAGTGGTTTTATGGAATATATTACGATAAGTGTCATTTTATTTTAAAATTGTAAAAAATGAATGGTGCATAAGCATATAAAGAATTCTTGTGAGAAAAAAAATTAAAAAAATAAATGCTTGATCATTATTCTTTCTATAGTAACAATTAATTTTTAAAAGACATTCATATGAGTAAAATTAAGAAAAAAATATGAAAAATGAGATTTTGAGGGGAAGTGACTGATTAGATGGATCTCAATGTTGTGAAATAATAAATATATATTTGTACAATGTTTATATGGGTTTTACTGCATGGAGATTGCTTCAGCATGGCCTAATATTGTGTGTTAAAGTACGTTCCTATGCGATTTTTCTCATTTCACTACATACTTAAGAATATGACAATGCTTGCAAAATTTGTTGATAAAGGATGGTGAGAAGGAGAAAATGAGATCAAATGTGTTGATTTTATGATCTTTTTGATATGCATATAGGTCAAGTTTTTTCTAGTACAAGGAAAATAGTAGCAAGGGTTTTCTCGATGCTATCTTCTACATCGCCACAGCAATGTATAAGGTAAAAAGTATGAAAAAATATGATTGTGCACATGGAACACGATGCTATTTTTCTTTTATTTATACACTTTAGAGCATTCCACCTTGCATGAAAAGAGCATGAAAGTATGGTATCGAAATAAACCTCGTGGACATATAGCAATTTCTCGCACATGGACTGCAAGAGAATCCCTAGACGTAGGTTAGCATGTTTGTTCGAAGTTGGGGAAAAGATTATGAGAGGTTATGAAAAGTTTCCTAGAAGGATAAATATCAAGAGAGAAGTATGTTATGATATTTTATATATTTCAAACAGCACATGCTTGAGCCAATCCTTGGGATGTAGGAGAGCCATAGGGCCCACAAGAAACGGCTAGGAGGTGCCTTTATATATGTGATTCGAGATGAGATAGTCACCTGTATGTGGAAAACTCCCTTACTTGGAGTCACAAGGGATAATTAGTTAAACTATAATCTAAAATTATATTTACAAATGCAGTAGTTAGAAGAATGTGTGGGGTCGTTTGGAGTGTTTACGAGCCCAACTAGAGTTGTTACAACCAGTGTCAGGCCTATTTTAGGTCCCAACTCACTCAAAACTTCCATGATGGGTAGTTCTTCTTTCCCAGATTCTTAGTGATGGGATTGTCACTATTCTCTGGCCATTATCACAAAATTGATACAAAACAACAAGCAAGTCTTCTCCAGCATTTTACAACAAGTGCATAATAATACATCAAGCAGTCTCTTTCACTGATTGCTCAACAATACATGTAATCTGCAACGTGTTTGTATATAAATCTTATGTTTGTTTCCTAGTAAACACCTCAGAACTTACATATTTGAAATCTGTAACTTATGCATCCACTTTCACTCGATACAACTGAAATCACAATATATTATAAAATTATTGTTTGTAACCTTGTGAATCTAAAATGGGACCCGAAATAGCCTCAAATACCTTAAAAAGTAACAATTTGAGATAACTTATGTACTTTACATTCAAATTGGCCTAAAATAGCCTCAAATGCCTAAAAAAGCATCCATATGAGATGACTTATATGCTTTGTATTCAAATTGGCAATCTGCAGAATATACAGTGCTCTGCTTGCACACCAAATCTCATAGCAATCTAAGATTTTTGGTATGCCTTGCTTCCAGTGTCTCCATAGGTACTGTCCACCAAGAGAAAGAGTGGAAGAATGGAAGAGCTTCTTACTTGTTACTTGCTCGCTCGAATCCTTGCTTCTTCTTTACTTCAGCCTTCAAAACCAGCCTCTCTCAGTTGCACCGCTCCGATACCATGTCACGAATCACATGATGGGGAGACTTGCTTGAGTTGTTATGCCAAACACACACCATGCACACAAGAGGAAGCCTATATTAGCTCAACTAATCTAAACTAGTTATGTAAACTAAGAAAAGCACCCTTTTTAATGGAAACCAAAGAAGCATTCTAAGGTACATCAATCACATCCCAATCATCTAGGGCTACCAAATCCATTTGTAGAAGGTAAATATAAGCAAAACAAAAACTATAAATGGCCAAGTGCATCACTAAGATGGGTGCCCAAGGGTCTGCTCATGGAACAAGGATAGTGTCAACTTTCAAGGCAATTGTCGACTTTAGGTTCCCAAATGCACAATTGTTGCCCATATACTTCCAAGGTCAATAATCGACTCTATTCATCACAACAACAAATGGCTAGTGGCTAAAAGCATGCTTTTTGGTCCTCGTTAGCTTCCAAAATGTCCAAATCCCTAAAGCCCACAATGGTGTATAAGATGAAGGACTTGTTTCCTATGACTACTTATCATTTGCCATCAATTCTACCAAATTATCTATCTATAAGCTCAAATACATAGCAAGAACAATGTCTTCATTAGGAAAAAAATGAACTCATAAATGGGCCTTTTAGTCCCCCCCTCTCTCCTCCTTAAAACAAGGAAAAGATAAGAGAAGAATAGTAAAATAATCCTCTTCTCTCTCCACTTTTGCAATCTTGTTTTGCCTTTTTTATATTATCTATAAAGATATACTCAGATTCCTTCTCTCTCCTCATTCAAGATGTCTTTTTCAACCAAATTTTATATTCAAAAAGAAGTTCGTTTTCAATACAAAATGATTAGTAGATACAAGGTAATTGATTTTTTAATCGAGAACAAGGAAAATGAAATTTTGGAAGTTTCTTTTAAGATATTTTGGGGATTTTTTATATTCTAGCTTTTGGTCAAAAAACAAACCAACTGGTCAAATTTCGTGTTTTTTAGTAATGTTTTTGGAGGTAAGTTAGAAATGTCTAAAATACGAAAAGTCTTGGACATCCCTACCCTCTGAGCTATTTTCCCCCATATCTATACTCTCTCATGGCTCTATTGTGACCTCTTCTATGTGTTTATGCAACCTTCATTAACAAAGTGAATTACTTACACCCTTCTTTCCCTTGGCACCTTTGTGTGCCTCTCTGTGCATCTCCACTCTACCTCTTGTGACAACCAAGTAGGCTCCCCGTTTCTATTAATAATAAAATGAATACATGAAAGAAGGAGCTACATATTGAGGTAGAGATTAAATATGTCCCATTATTCAAAAGAACCCAGTATACCAGTGTCAACCCTCAGGTTTTGCAGAGTTACAAGCAAATGGGATTGAAACATGTGGATTTGTGGGTTGATGGGGGAATCTACCCAATTGATCCCTTAAACAATAGACCTCCAACTTTCTCAAGAATCACAAATTTGCTAAAGTATGTGTACGAGGGTGAGAATGGGTTGCTCGATTATAGTAGGCGGCTCAATGATTAGGCATTCAAAGTATTTACAACTTGCCAAGCAACCATAAAAATTTATCATGATGTGATCGATGCACATCAACTTCATATACAACAGTTCATAGGACAAGTGTTACAACTGAATGGCACTATAATTCAATAAAACAATCAAATTATTTCAATGCAAGTTACTATCTATGACATTGGTATCTCATATGAGGAGGCAAAGGCACAATTGGATGACTTGAGAAATATCAACAACAAGATAAAACAGGAGCGCAAGCGAAAAAAGAAGCCAATCAATGAGTTAGTTGTGAATAGCGGCTAGTGGAAGTGACGTATCAAAGCATGTAAGGTAGCTCAAAAAGAGAACTTAGGTGAGGGTGAGGTTGGATCGTGTACTAGTATATTGCTGAAAGTATAAGTACATTGAAAAACGCTTTGAGCAATCCTAAATTTAAGGCTGTGAAGGAAAAGGTGATTGAGTGCACATTAAAAGATGTGTCAAATGAGTTCCAGATGTGGATGCACAATCTATTTGTGACAAGGCCGGTATTAGCACAACGACTTACTCAAAGATATTCAAAGGTGTGAAGGTTGGGTTTGGTTGTGTGCTGAAGAGAAATAGAATCTTGCCTCTTCCTCAACCTTCAAAGTTAATAGAGGCCCAACTGCAACTTAATACAAAGGTTTTGGAGCTGATAGGAGATCCCATGCATGTTCAATGCGTGGAAACAGTAAAAGTTGGGACCAAAAATTCATATGAGGTGAAGCTCACCGAACTCAACAATTACTATTTAGATTTGTACAAGGTGCAGTCGGCAAAATACTAAACTGTATCGAAATATGTGATGAAACTTCACACGCACACTCATTAGGTTGCCAAGAGCCTTTTTTTTTTCTAATACCTGCAAACCCCTGGTCCGAAGTCTAGCGTCTATGCTCCAGACGCTAGACTTCGGACCAAACTTCAAACCAGGGATCTGTAGGCATTTTTTGAGCACAAATGCCAAACTTTAAAAAAAAATTGGGCTCTTGGCCACCTAACGAGTGCGCATTAGCAGGAAAGTGGCTCCATATACTAGACTTCAGACTAGGGGTCTACATGCTTTTTTTTAAAATAATTTGTACAAGGTGCAGTCGGCAAAATACTAAACTGTATCGAAATATGTGATGAAACTTCACACGCACACTCATTAGGTTGCCAAGAGCCTTTTTTTTTTCTAATACCTGCAAACCCCTGGTCCGAAGTCTAGCGTCTATGCTCCAGACGCTAGACTTCGGACCAAACTTCAAACCAGGGATCTGTAGGCATTTTTTGAGCACAAATGCCAAACTTTAAAAAAAAATTGGGCTCTTGGCCACCTAACGAGTGCGCATTAGCAGGAAAGTGGCTCCATATACTAGACTTCAGATTAGGGGTCTACATGCTTTTTTTTTTGCCACCTAACGAGTGCGCGTATGAAGTTTCAACGCATTGCGATAAAAGGTTATGGATTTACGATCACACGATGGACAGTGCGTATAAAGCTGCATTAACCTAGTTTTGGGGTTTAAATGGGTTAAAAGTTCATTCTTCTTCTCATTTTCACATCTTACTTTCTTTACTTCCTCCATTCTCACACCCGCAACCTCTATCTATTATCCATCTTGCCCTCCTCGAGCTTACATAGCATGCACCAAGCAAGCATGTCGTTGTTTTGCGCCAAGGCCCGCCACCTGGAGCACAAGGTGGAGCCTCCTCTAGTGCAGCAACAGGTGTTCCCCATAGAGCACAAGGACCACCACAGAAGAATAGGAGATGGAAACTGGGAACTATCGCCCTTCGGGAGATAAGGAGAATCCAACACAGATACGAGCTTCTTATCCTAAAAAGTTCTTTTCATAAGGTTGTTCGGGAAGTCATGCAAGGCTTGGAGCTAAAAGGGATAGAAAGATTTTGGGTGCGAGAGCGGGATAGCCCACCAGTAGGAAGGTGGACTCTTGCAGCTATGGAGGCCCTAAAAATAGCTACAGAGGGGTTTCTCATCGACTTGTTTGATGATACACAGCCTACGGCCACCCATGCAAACCATGTCACAATCACAGATAAAGGCATGAACTTTATTGTTCGTCTTCAACACAACAAGGGGATTCCTCCATAGGTTATGAGATTAATGATACAAGGTTTTGTAATGAGTGTTACAGCACCATACATCTTCGAAGGCCAAAAAATTTTGTATACTCTGCCACATTGGAATATTTATGTATATATACATAATATCTCATGCGATGTGTATTGAATTCAAATAATT
The DNA here is from genome assembly GCF_053477565.2 of Lygodium microphyllum. Taxonomy (NCBI): domain Eukaryota; kingdom Viridiplantae; phylum Streptophyta; class Polypodiopsida; order Schizaeales; family Lygodiaceae; genus Lygodium; species Lygodium microphyllum. The sequence continues at coordinate 144,817,787 of NC_141137.1, forward strand.
GAGTAAAGTTATTTTGTTTTGTTTCTTGAAACTCACGATTTGTAATTTTTGTTTAACATACAAACGCATCAAAAGTAGTAATACGTATGGATACGAGTTACATTACTGCTTATGCACAATCGCAAGTGCAATACTATATGTTGAATTATATTAACGTTGTCATAGATTTCGTGTAAGGGCTACTGAACATAGAGTTCAAGTTGCAACAAGGAAAGAGACTAACAAGAAGAAATCGAATTTTTGATGCCAAAGTTCACTATATTCCTTGTTAAGTAAATTACATGAGGTCCATGTTCAGAAAAATCTGTAGTATCTCAAAAACTGTTATGCATTCAGGTGTTTGAAGATAGTTATGCCTTTGGCACATAGGCTTGAGGAGACTTGAAGAGTTCTGCTGGAATGAGTTCTACTGGGCAGCAATTCTGAGCTTTTTCTCGATTTAAACATTGAGCAATCAACCCATAAATCTGCCCAACATTCAGCACCAGTTCAAGGCTGTTTTCAGCATTCAGATTTCAGCAAGAGATTGCCACAGGAGAAGACAATAGAAGTGGACAGCCGAGAATGGAAACACTTCAACTGTATGATTTGAACCCAATACACTCAGCAAAGGAGTCATGGTTTTCCCACAAAAAGGAATGTTTAACAAAGGACCCTCTGATAGACTGCATTACAACCTGAAAGAATGTTTTTCAAGCCTCCAGATCTGCACATGCAAAACATATGTCACACCAAAGCCCACTCTCATGCTAGGAAGACCTCATAATTTACATTGGATGGGAAGGTCTTTGGAAGTACAGAAACCACCGCATCAGTTAGGATTGCACTATAGAGACATGCTTCCTCCCATGCTTCAAAGACCTCATATTTGCATTTTGGAGCCTTTCACTCAGCATACCATCAGCAACCAGCAGATCTGCAATAATGTTGTTAAGCTCATTTGTGTACCTCAAAACCAGCCTCTTCCATCACATTTGGACCCTTCAGAATCACTGGAAATGTAATCTGAACAAATGACTGTGCTTCAATCATATGCCTACGCACCTCCTCTCGTATAACACCATCCGGAAAAGTAAAGGCTAACCACTAGCTATTTTCCTGCTGACCATTTTCAAACGTCCTCTGTTCTAGTTCCAAAATCGCGGTAATGTCTTCATTCAAAAGCCCACCCTCCTGGAGAGCAGTAACCTCATCAAGAGCGAGATCAACCAGTTTCCAGGAGCTTCCAGGATCACATGAAAAACTAATGGCAATGTCACCACGGACTTTCCCAGACCTTGAAGATTTGTTTCCTCCCAGGAAAACTGTAACAACAGCAGAGTAAACATGTCCATGCTTGAAACGAAGGACTTACATTAACTTGGTTTCTAGCAGCTTACAGATGAACCCAGTGAAGTGAACCTCTTCCAAGCGGAGCACTAATCTTATACTTTCAAACTAGCCTTCCAAATGAAGCCCTAAACTCCTGATCTCCCGCACTGTGCATAGAAATAATGTAATTAGCCTGAAGTTGACAAGCACCAGCTTCAAGCTATTTCCCATGTTGTCTGCACCAAGTCCACGCTATCTCCCAAGTCTTACCGACATTGATGATAAATATACCATTAGCACGCCTCTACCACATGTATTGCTCCATCTGAAAGTCGCAATTCTTGGTGCTGAGATGCACATCGACGGCGAACATTAGCTGGATGTCGGATTCCTTCTGAGAGAGCACCATGGTAGCAGTCGTGGGAGCATCTTACGATCAATCTCGGTTTGTCAAAGAGACGATCTGCGCTCCAGCTCTGCCTGCCAAAGATCTGCAGTCAATCGCAAATCCCTTGCCAAATAGCTGCTGATGTGTTACCAGCAGCATCTAGTCATAGCTCCATCAATCAGCCCAAAGAAGACCTTTGCAGATAGAACGTCAACAGAGGAAAAATAGAAGCATGGCTCCCTTAAGCACCCAAATAGAGCCAATGTTACCAATGCAGCAGATCCCCCCATCCCCGATTGCCAGACGGACCAGTAGGAATTAGTCTCCCCCTCTCCTCTGCTTTCGTCCTCCACTTCCCTTTTTTAGCTGAGCGAAAAAAAACTCCTCTTTGACAAGAATAGCTTGACAAAAAAAAGCCCAACAAATATAATTACATCCATCTTTGTAAGTAAGGGTCAATGCCTTGAGACGCTCTTGTTTGCTAGTTTCATTTTTCTGTCACAGACAAATCTTCACCATTCCCATTAGCAAGGGCCTATCCTTTGGCTCAGACTTGGTTTATTGATGGACTGAAGAAGCCGCTGAGCCTGAGTTTTCGCACCCTTTTAGAATGATATCACTAATATGTACCTTTACTCACTTAAGAAGCTTTTGAGAGACTTCCTTCAACTCTATTTCATGGGAACTATTGAACTTAGATGATCGGCTTCCACAAAGCTTCCTTTGCTTCCACAATTCCCTGCACTTTTCTTAGAGATCATCATTGAAATTATCAACTTGATAATGTCCTTTGGCATCAGTTTTTCATATTTTTCTAATACACACACATCATGCATACAAACAGAAACACACACACACACTAGTGGAATATATACATTGGATGCAGGTACTGAAAGGACGGATTATCGTAATGCATCAATCACACACAATGAATCACACGCGGAAAAATAACACAAATGCACAACAAAAAAAATGGAGGTGTTTACGGCTCGGATGCGCAGCAGCACGACAACGTATACGAATGTGTCATTCACATATCACACATTATCCTCACACTTACACAATCGCAAGTACAGTACTACCTGTTGAATTATGTTAACGTATGCGAATGTGTCATTTATGTACTATATATTATCGTAACACTTACACAAACCACACATTTATTCAATAAATATTTATTTATAGGGACAAAGTAAAATATATCATACTCATCAAGAAAAATACATGTGATGATTGATAGTAATGGCAGATATAAAAAGCCAATAGCCAACAAGAACTCTCAATTGTTCCTTGGCTCTTTCATCGGTGGAGAGGAGAGGCCAACTTTCGATGAAAATATAAGTTCCTTCTTTGCTTCAAAAATGATGCGCTCCCCCTTTAGCTCTTTTTCTAGGAGAAGCAGATCTGACACTTTAGCAAGGTCACCTAATGTAGTAAGCACACACATTGCTCCACTACATGTTTGGTCAAACAAGTAAAGAAGCTTTGACCATTTGATTAGCACCACCTTCTCCAAGCTAGATGTCACAGATATCACTCGAAAAGGTCCAAATTTGGTCAAAGCTCGAATTTTTATGATTATTTCTTACCCTCGTGGTGAGCACTTCTTATGGAAGACCACCAAGTCTGCAACAAGGTTGTCAATGTACTCCTTCAGGGCTGAATCCTTCCGTCGATCCGCATGCCAAGCTCCTCCTTGCCTTGATGCAAACTCATCTATATACAATATATACTGAATGACAAAGTCAAATCAAACAATATATTTAGCGACTAACCTAGAGTTATCAGAAAGCAATAAAACTTGACGGTAGGGTGCGTCGTTTCCCTAGAAGTCCACCGATGAAATCTTGGTCAAATATTATGCCTGCAGCTACCCTGTTCGAAGTCTGGTGTCTGGGGCCACTTTTCGCTGCAATCTTGGCTAAAAATTATGCCTGCAACTGCCTTGTTTAAAGTCAGGCGTCTAGGGCCACTGGTGGACTCCAAGGGAAACAACACACCCTACCGTCAAGTTTCATTGCATAAAAATATATGGTAGTTAGAAATCTCACATTCTCCAGATCATCTTGTATCTTCATTTCCTTGTGTGTCAGCAAGGCACCTCTTTGGATAGAGGGATCTACAAACTCCTTGGTAGGAAGCTGGGGCTTTGGTCCGAATAGATCATGCTCTAGTGCTTCAAATTCAGCATCTGGCGCAAGGTAATCTTCTTCAACTGAGGTAATATGCTCTTGTGCTGCTATGATGGCACTTACTATATCTATACTTGTGCCATCATATCTTTCAATCTCTGTCATCGTCGAATGCATATCCATGTAATCATAATCGATCAGGTCTTCCATCGAATCCTTGACTAGGATGGAAAACAACTCTTCTTCCTTCATTTCCAAGTATTGCAGCACATCTGATAGAAGAAAGTATTGTACACTATCTACTTTAATGGGCGTTAAGGAGGTAAGGTTGGCTTTGTCGACTTGTGGCTATTCTGAAGAAGATGGCACTATGAGAGCTAACCCTTGCTCTGCCACCACTCAATGTTCCTCTTCAACATTTATGAGCTCTTCAATCAGTTCTTCTCTCGTGTATGTGATAGCAACAACTTGTGGAGTTGTATCTTCATCACTCTCCTCCTCTAGGGATATATCCATTACAAGGAGGTAAATTTTCAATGCGCAATCACACTCCATGAGATCCAAAGGTGTTGTAACTATTGCACTGCCCATGGGAACAGTGCATACTCTGTGCGAAGGATCCACGTGGGCCAGATACCTATTCACCACTTTTTGGTGATTCTTTCCTGCCTGAAATACTATGAGCTGTTCCAAAGGCACCCAAGTCATGTCAGATCCCTCGGTAGAGTATGTTCAGGTAGCAATGGTGCTCACAAAGTCTTCCAAAACCTGAAGGGGGGGATCCATGGATGAGAGCATGCTTTCAAGGTTGAAGTTCTTAAAGAAAATCTAAAATATATCATCACCCTGGCTGGCAAAGATAGTCTCGTGGATCCACTCATCAAAGCATATGTGAGCATCCATCGTAGCAAGTAGAAGGGATGTGGTGGATATAAAGAGATGAAGAGAGAATTCACATATGATATTTAGTTATGGCTTTACTTACGTCTTTGTAAAGTTTACATGCATATGTAAATGTATTGATGTGAAAAGTGTATATCAAGTATATGATTTTGCATAAATACCATAATTTTTAGATATTGTAACTTTGCAAGCGACAATATTCTATTGGCCAAAAAATTTCAAAACATTATAGGTATTAGATATTACAACTTATAGTGTTGGGATTTTAGGGAGACTCTACAATTTCTAAAATATGTGGAGCCACACACTTTCCACTGGTAACAATATCCTCAGCTCGACTTCGAATTTTCCTACCATCTAGTTTAAAATGGAAGCTAACAGGTGGATTCTGCATTAACATTGTAATTTCTTGGCACATTATACTCAAAGGCCAATCATCCTCCATTTGCAACACTTGGGGCTTGCGGCCCTCACAAATGACAGTAACATCCACAGTTGCACTTTCACGCACGTCTTGATCAAGGCACAACCATTTACCCTTGAGCGTTTTTCATCTATGATATTTAAACACTGGGCATAAAGTCTGTCGTGTGACAAAGTACATGTATGAATTCAATATGTCTACTGTAATTTTTTTGCTACACATGTACAAAATGTCGCTACTACACAATGGTCATTCTATGCTATTGAGATTCGATATGTGCATAGACTCAAGGGTTCCATATTTTCGACCCCCCTTGGGCAATATGTACTTGGAGTCATGGAAAAAAACAAGGTCCTCTGCAAGTTTCTTAGATGTATGTCCCTCAAAGAGCAATCTACCAATTTTGAGGTGGTAACACTTAAAAGAATATATGAAACTCAACATTTTTCCACTCACAACAATCCGAAGGGTATTCTTCTGTAAATATAAGACAAAATAGATATCATGAAATTTCTCATTCTCAATGAGTTGCAAATACTTACTATTTGCAATATTTCATTGAAAAGGCACAGTGGGCGCAATATGTATTTGTTTTTGTATGAATACATGTTGTACAAACGCCTCTGTTATAAGGTAAGAATCAACATTCCTTTGTCTAAGAGCTAAAATTTTACCCTTCCAATGCTTTGATACATCTACAATTGCAGATGCTTTTACCCTGAAAGCTCCCTTCATACTTGGACACATATGTACCCAAGACGAGCAATGATACGTATCAGTGATCCAATTCCTTTCTTCATCTTTTCTGTTATGTACTTCTATTGAGAGAATGCTTGCTCTTATCTCAAGCATTATAACCTAACACAATATTAGTGAGTTTGGGAATCTCCCAGTTCCCATTTTTTGAATACTAAAAAGGTGACACCCGGATAACTTGCCCATAATTTTCTGAAAACCATATGGTGTGACCTATCATTGGAAAGCGCTTGAAAAGTGGAATCTATTGAGCTATAGAGCGCTCAATTTGAAGTTATAGTGTTCAAGTTATGACAAATCCAAAGATTTGACCACGTGTCCCAAACTTATGGGAAATTCCCATATTTCCCAATATGGTGTTACCTACGCATTAGATGTAAAGAAGTATGTATTAACCCGTAAATAATAAGCATTTTAAGTATGTCTAGTAATTACCAGTATGCCATACAAATCAACATGGCAATAAGAGATGTTTACACTTTTGTAAACAAACACAAGTATCGATATTGAAACGCATCTGGATATGTACATAAACACAAAGTATAGATTCAATTTCAAGGCATCACTTTAATCATACCATTTACATAAAATATAATGAAAAAAATAGCACAATAATACTCATAGAATTTTACCAAAATAAATTTTATTATAATAAATAGGAGTCTGATTTGACTCAATACATTGTATGAAACATAGGTATTATAGAGTAGTTGTTACAAGGATAGTAGCCACATAGCATGCAAATCTTAATAGGCACATTGGATTGATACCTGAGATATTCTAAGACTCAACACTGTGTGCGTTATATGGATGATATGATACAAGGGTTTCATGGATCATTGCCAATTGGCATGGAGATATGAATGGACACATAGGACCAATAAAGCAGAGGATTTTTTAACCATCGACTTCCAACAAATCCATATCATCCAACACAAAGGAATCACTCACCACATCAAAATAGTCAATCGAGAATTATGTGCTTCACCTAAACCTTGTACAATACCTGCATGTACAAAAAAATACATGCATGGATCTCTTTTTAAAAAAATACTTACATGAATCCCTTTTAACAAAAAATATCTAGATAATTGCATGAATAGAAGCAATACAAAATATGGCCAATTTACCTATAAGTTTATCTGCTGAAGATAAGATTGAATCGTTGCTCATCAAAATCCATTGCAAATGATGGACATAAGAAAATATCAATCCCATCAAATATAAAAGTCACTCATTAAATGAATAAATTTTAATATCACAAAATATGACAGATTTACCCATAAATCGAGCTACAGAATCTCTACTCTACCTTGTGTTAAGTGTTGCAACAACAATTGATCCTTAAGTTAGAACTAGCATCAAATCCTATTGTAAAGATAGTAGAAAATGGATAATGCAGAGAGAAAGAAAGAGAGTATATGTGAGTACGCGAGAGAGAGAGAGAGAGAGAGAGAGAGAGAGAGAAATAAATGAGCACCTATCCAATCTTGCCCAAATTGATCTCTGCAAAGACAATAGCAAGAGTTAGTATTTACATGAAGATATATTGAAAAAACAATAGAAAAGAGGAAACATAGAGAGAGAAAGAGAGAGGAAGAGAGAGATGAGCACTTATGCAATGTCACCCAAAATTATCTCTGCAATAAAACAACAAGGGTGAACTAACATTATGTTGAATTGAAAAGATATCAGCAAAAAAAAAAACAAACAGAGGGAGAGATTAACACATTTGCCTCTTGCTCCAAATAAGCTCTGCAAGAAAACAACAATTAGAACCAAGATCAAATTCTATTGAAAACATAACATAAAAGAGCAACAACACATAGAGAGAGGGGGGAAAGAAAGGGAAGAGATAGAGAGAGAGAGAGAGAGAGAGAGATGAGCATCTCTGTCTCCTACCCAAAACAACCTTTGCAATAAAACAACAATAACAGTAAAGAACAAAATCAAACCCTATTGAAAAAATGGCAAACAAGAGAAAATACAAAGATAGATGGACACTTGTGTTTTGCCCGAAGTCTGGAGCTGCATGGAGAAGAAAGTGCAAAGGTAACCAAAATGATCAAACCCTGATTACTCTCAACAGGGAGCTTCAAATGAGACAAAAATTCACGAGTATAGAGAAAAGAGGGAAAGTGGTCCGTTGCTCAACTTTTGGGTCAAATGATTTTGTGAGAGGGAAAAAAATCGAAATTGAAAATTCTCCAAAAAATGGGAGAAAATATAAGGTGAGAGAAACTCAAATTTTGTATACTATTCATTATCCCTTTTTTTTAATCCCTCGCTATCTCTTTTTTCAATAAAAAACCCAAGATTTGGAGAGAGAAGATTCACCCTCTATGGATGTCAACATCTAGCCTTCCTATTGGACAATCCAAAAGGCCTACATCTTAAACTATATTATTTTTAAGGGCCCATTTGTGAGTTCATTTTTTTTCTAAATTTGACTACTATCTCTACTATTTTACAAAAGGAGACAAGATTTGACATAGCAATGGCATGTACCAAAAACTACATATCATTAAGAATCTTCTATTATATCCACCATGACCCAACATACCTACTACTAGTCACAAGAGGATAAAAGTACAAAGATTTTCCCACCAAATAAGCATTTCAAAGCCAAAAAATTGAATGATCCTAATTTGAATGGTAGAATAGCTTGCTTGCTCAATAGTCTTCTTCACTTAGCTTAATCTCTTGTTATACACAACAGACATATGTGCTACACATGGAGAGGGTGCCAATTAGACAAAATCTACTCCACACAAGGGACAGGGTGGATTATTGGAAATTGCCTGTATAGGGTGCAGAGAGATTATGTGATATCAGACCACATTCCAGTCTTGCTATCCTTCAAGATTATCCTAATAGGTGGTAGCAACAATGGCCATCCCCCTTTCGCTTCAATGTTTCCTTTCTTGTTGAGAGTGCCTTTATAGAAAGACTCTCGAATGCATGGGAAAGTGCTACGGACACCACTCTGACTTATGACTATGCATGGAGGAAATGTCAGGAAGCTGTCACTATAGTAGCTAAAGAACCTAGCAAGTGGAAAGCAGCCAAGAGGAGAAATTAAATCTACAAGGCAAGCATGGGGAGGCGTGCAATTCCAGTGGCTCTCTCGATTAACCATGGGGATATAACAATGCAGCATTGCCTGAAAGATATGGGAGAGTTCCTTTGAGAACAAGAAGAGACATCCAGCAATGAAGGTTGCCAAAGTGCAGTTGAGGGGCCAATTGAAAGTCCCTGAGGATAGATGGTCTTCCCCTTGGCTCTTCCAAAAATTTTGGCCAATGTGTGGAAAGGATCTCACGACATTAATGAATTATATTAAATGCTCAAGAGCAATGCATACCAAAATGAATCAAGAGCTAATTAAAGTGATTATCAAGACACATGACCGGACTAAACTCTCCAATTGCAGACCATTGACTATCACTATAAGGATATCAGGCCATAGCCGATTAGCGACTATAAATAGCGGCGTTGCTATTTGTGTTGCTATTAGCATCGCATTTGTGGTGCTAATAGTGACGGTACCCAGAGCCAAAAAATGTGGGCCGAAACCCGAGCGCATTACATTTCACGCATTCACGAAAGAGAGCGAGAGGGAGAGCGACCGTCTTGCTGAGAGGGAAAGAAAGAGAGAAAGAAGGCTTCCCGCCGCCGTCGTCGTTCGCGAAGAAGAGGAGGAGGTGTACGGAGGGCGAAGAGGAGCCGCCGTTGCGAAGAGGAGCCGCAAAACCCTTCTTCGAGTCTTTACAGTGAGTGCATTCTCTCCCTCTTTTACTTGTCTTTTGTATAATTTGTGTATATTGAGAGAGGGAGAGAAAATGAGAGAGAAAGAGAGGGAGAGGGAGAGAGAGAGAGGGAGGGAGAGGAAATGAGAGAGGGGGAGGGAGAGGGAGGAAATGGGAGAGGGAGGGGGAGGAAATGAGAGAGGGAGAGGGAGAGAGAGAGAGAGAAACAGAGGGAGAGGGAGAGGGAGAGGGGGAGGAAATGGGAAAGGAAGAGGGAGGGAGAGGGAGAGGGAGGGAGAGAGAAAGAGAGGGGGAGGGAGAGGGAGAGGGAGAGGGAGGGAGAGGAAATGAGAGAGGGAGAGGGAGAGGGAGACATTAAACATAATAGGGAAATGAGAGAGGGAGAGGAAATGAGAGAGGGAGAGGGAAAGGGAGACATTAAACATAATAGGAAAATGAGAGAGAGGGAGAGGGAGGAAATGGGAGAGGGAAAGGGAGGAAATGAGAGAGGGAGAGGGAGAGAGAGAAAGAGAGGGAGAGGGAGAGGGGGAGGAAATGGGAAAGGAAGAGGGAGGGAGACATTAAACATAATAGGAAAATGAGAGAGAGGGAGAGGGAGAGGGAGGAAATGGGAGAGGAAGAGGGAGGGAGAGGGAGAGGGAGGGAGAGAGAAGTAGAGGGGGAGGGAAAGGGAGAGAGAGGAAATGAGAGAGGGAGAGGGAGAGGGAGGGAGACATTAAACATAATAGGGAAATGAGAGAGGGAGAGGGAGGGAGAGGGAGGGAGAATAAATGAGAGAGGGAGAGGAAGAGAGCAAAAGGAAATGAGAGAATGAGAGGAGAGAGAAAAAGAGAGAAAAGCTATTAAACATAATAGGGAAAGAGAGAAAGAGAGGGTGAGGATGGGGGTGAGGGAGGGAGAGGAAATGAGAGAGGGAGAGAAAGAGAGAAAAGGAAATGAGAGAGGGAGAGGAGAGAGAAAAAGAGAAAAAAATCATTAAACCTAATAGGAAAAGAGAGAAAGAGAGGGTGAGCGTGAGGGAGGGAGAGGAAATGAGAGAGGGAGAGAAAGAGAGAAAAGAAAATAAGACCTTACAATAAGCTCATCCTAGGCTCATAGGGGTTAGGCCAATCCTCAACAAACCTAAGGGATATATGGCTAGAGAACCCTAGCACACTTGCTCCTCCTAGCATAATGTTCTTCTTACAAAGAGATCTCTCATACATGGGGCTCGTCCTAGCCTCCACCACGCAAGTATACAATGAAGGCAATTAGCCTATCAGTTAGAAAAACATTCATTTTTCATAACGTAAATCCAAAACTAACTTTGGATATTCCATAAAAATTAATCTCTTCTTAAAAAGACAAATACAAAAAACTAAAACAACATCATTCATATGCTTCGCAAAACTAAAACAGCATCACCACAAGATCTCTTAGGAAACTCATCTTCAACTATTAATTTTAATTTAAAAATATAATATAAAATCACTTGCAAGGAAGGATAGTCTTTTATCACTAACCCTCTTTTTTCCTTAGAATAGTCTTAGGAACAAATTTTTGCTCTAACAAGCATATATTTGAGCATAATAACTATTTTAAGGTTTATTCCATGAGTAATAGTAGTATATATGCAACCATCAAGCTAGAGATCATGCTTTGGTATCTGTGGAGATCCCAATCTCATGCCCTCATAGAGATTGTAGTGTGCAATAGTGTGGAGAGAATGTGGGTGAGTTGTAAATGGTAAAGGAGAATTCTATTTATGATGGAGAGAAGATGAGGTGAATCGCCAATTCTATTCTTAGTGAGTGCAACCTACCCATAGTATGGCATCCATGACTGATTGAAATCAGTAAGACTTTGAAATCCTACCTCGAGTATTATAACTATTATTTTGTGGTGGATTTTCTTCCCATAATTCAATGTCAATTTGTGCTTATGTTTTCCATGGTGTGTTGACTATGGGTGTCAAATGCTATAGTCAGATCTCTCTCTCTTTCTCCTCTCTCTTCTCTCAACCCTTCTCTCTCCCTCAGTCTTCCCTCTTTCTCTCTTCCTATACTCCCCCTAAATCCTTCTCTCTCCCCCTATCCCTTTTCTCTCTCTATCTCTCTTTCTATTTCTACCTCTCTCACTTCTCTCCTCTTCTTCTCTAGCTTTACTCTCTCCCTAACTCTTGTCTCTCTCTTCATCTCTATATAAGTAGTCGTGGTCATGGTCGTGGTCGTGGTCATAGTCGTAGTCGTAGTCATGGTCGTAGTCGTAGTCGTAGTCGTAGTCGTAGTCGTAGTCGTAGTCGTAGTCGTGGTCGTCATGGTCGTCATGGTCATGGTCGTGGTCGTGATCGTGATCGTGGTCATCGTCGTCATCGTCGTCGTGGTCGTGGTCGTGGTCGTGGGTTGTGGTCATGGTCGTGGTCGTGGTCATGGTCGTGGTCATGGTCGTGGTCGTAGTCCTAGTCCTAGTCGTGGTCGTGGTCGTGGTCGTGGTCGTAGTCATAGCTGTGATCGTTAAAGAGAATGAGAGAGAGGGAGGAAGAGAAAAAAGAAGAAGGAACGAAAGAGAGGGAAAGAAAATACATACAGCATAATAAAGAAAGAGAAAAAGAGAGAGAGATGGAAGGAGAGAAGAACAATTTAAGAAAGAAAAAAAGAATGATAACAAAAATAAATTGTTTGTCGTAACGTAGACAAAATGGAAAACGATGAAGGTCTTGTTGTTCAAGATCGCGAGGCATATCTTAATCAGCATGTCCCATGTCCTTACTCTCAATGCAAGCTAACAATTAGACGAAAACGTTGATTGTCTATAGAACACGTACGACGATTCGAGTTTCAATCTGAAATCATTGATCAGGTGATTGCAGATTTTCAGCAAACGGTAAGAAAAGTTAATATCAATCATGCATTGTACTCACAAGCTAATTGAATACCATATATAAGAAGATTGGGTGTGGCTGGCAAACTTTCTATCCAGGGAGGTGATGTCTCGTCCCAAGGAGGAGTGCACCCTTTGTGGCCAATTAGAAGAGTTCGTGGGCGTGTGATGGATGAAGTGCATGAGCCAATCCACCACTTGCAAGGCACTACCCAATCTATACCATCAAGGCCAGAGGAGACAAGCAGCCTTCCTAACCTACTTACAATCTTGGAGCCTGAGATGGAGGCAATGATCGATGCATTAATTCCCATGGATGTCGAGACTTCTGATCTGCTTAGAGAGGAAGCATCCATACCATTATATGATGGGTGCCGAGCATCTTTCCTGAAGACACTGCTTGCACTCTTAAGTGTGCAAGCAAAATACGGGTGGAGCAATGCAACTGTGACCGAGTTGTTCAAGTACCTTGTACATACGCTTCATTGATTTCTTTTCGGCACTATTATTAAAAACATTTGTACTTTTTCAAGGTGTTTTATGATTTTTTTCAAGTTATTGAAATATCATATATTACCACCTACAAATACCATGCCTGAGTCTCATGATGATGCACGACATGTTTTACAAAAGCTTAGCATGGACTACAATAGCATCCATACATGTATCAACGATTGCATATTGTTTGAGGAGAATACGAGACTATGGAGACATGTCCAAAGTGTGGTGCTCATAGGTATCGACAGGACTTGCAAGGGCAAACTATCCTTCAAAAAGTTCTCAGACACTTTTCGCTTATCCCCGCGTAAACTACATGATTCGTATGTCCGGCATGGCGAGCTTGACAACGTGGCATGCACAGAATAGGTCCATAGATGGAGTTCAACGAATATCAGCGGATTTACGCACATGGAGCCACATTGACTCTACCTTCCCAGGCTTTGCCCGAGAGCCAAGGAATCTTTGGCTCGGTCTTGCAATGGATGGTGTGAACCCATTCGGTCTACGCTCAACTTCTTACAGTGTGTGGCCTATAGTCCTTGTCAACTACAATATCCCTCCATGGCTTTCTACAAAGAAAGGACATCTCATCCTTAGCTTACTCGTTCTCGACCGCTACAAAGTCAAAAATATGGACGTGTATCTTCGTCCATTAGTCAATGAGCTTAAGATTTTGTGGAAGGAGGGGATCACCGTGCAAGATATGAGCAAGCGCGATGGTCAACGGTCTGCCAATATTCGAGCCATTCTCATGTGGACGATACATGACTTTCCAGGATTCAGAGAGTGCTCATGTAAATAGGCTTCCGTTCTCGTTAGTAATATCTATATTTTATCTCGTTCAAGCTTATATTCACTAGGTCATGGTGTTGAAATAGGACTGGTTACCTCATGTTATCATGCATGTCCATTGTGCGAGCCACATTTAGACTCCCGAAGGTCACGAACCATGAAGAAGATAGTATATCAAGGACACGCCGCTTTCTTGCCAGAGGATCATGAACTCAGGGAAGGTTTTCTTGGACGACCTCCAACACGTATGAATGCCGCAAGCTTGTACGAGCTAAAAATGGTCCACGCGGACTCACATCCAAACGGAATGTGGCAGTTCTCAGTTTTCTACGAGTTGCCATATTGGACCCACTTACAGGTCAACCACTTATTGGATCCCATGCATATTTTCAAGAATGTGGGCAGCTTGCTATGGGATCACATCACACGAAAGAGAGACACTATAGGGGCACGAATGGATTTGAAGGAGGTAGGTAAGATGGAGGCGCTTTGGCTGCAGTCGAGTGCTGATGGTCGCGTGCAGCTACCTTGCGCTCCTTGGGTTTTGTCCACTAAAGAAGAGCGCATTGTGAAGCAAGTAGTCAAGTCTATCCACACTCCGATAGGTATGATGCGTCCGCTCAGGTCTGCATTTTCTAAAGAAGACCAATTATCAAGGCTAAAATCCCATGACTGGCATAAGATATTTCAGGTTTGTACTACGAATGGATTGTAATTGGCGCGCACATTTTGCTATTTCGAGTGTAGCTATTGTTCATAATGCTTTCTCATTTGTGGCAGTTTGTACTACCGATCGCAATCACAAGATGCCTTACTCCAGAAATACACGGGGCCATTTACAGGTTGTCGACTTTGGTGCAATGGATCTCACAGAAGGAGATTAAGACATCCTCTATTGAATCCGCGAGGTGGGGAGCAATGGAGACGGTCTGCCTCTTTGAGAAATACCTGCCTACCAGCATGCTCACGATACAAATCCACCTTCTTGTGCATCTTATAGATGAAGTGGAGATTGCTGGACCTGTCCATATGCAATGGATGTTCTTCTTGAAGCGCTTTATGAAAACCTTGAAAGGCTTTTTGCGACAACGAGCTTGGCAAGAAGGTAGCATGGCTAAAGGTTGGTTGGTGTCTAAGGCGCTAGTGCATATTTCACAATGGCTATCAACGGTGGATCCAGACAATAAAATGCTATGGTCGTTGAATGACGATAATAGACTAACTGGAGATGTGGTGGTTGGAAATGGGGTAGAAAAAAGTATGGATGCTACAATAGAGGAGAAGGTGAATCGCTTTTGTATGCTGCAACATGCCTCTATGGAGACGTGGCTCGCCAAGTACCAGATCGCTAGGCAAGATCGAGAGAAAGCGCGATCTGAATTTCAACGTAGTACGCGCCATCAACCGATTCGATATCCCGAGGGCATGGAGGAGATGTTGCGGTTCATGTCAACACGATGGTTGCATGGAGCTTTGACCGCAGTGTCTCGCGAAGGGATAGAGGTCTCAATGGAGGAGTGGGAATTCTCAAGGGGATGTAGTCCAAAGGTGATTAGGTGTTTAGGATATGTCGTATATATATTTTATATGCGACAACTAATTTGAGTGTTTCAATGTATAGTACAAAATATATAGTGCAGCGTGGTCGCGCGGATGACATTTTCGCGTGGAGTGTATTGACAAAATGCGCTCCACAATGGACTGTGGTATCATGGCAAGGTTCGAGCAGGAAAGCCGGCGATGAGCAACAGATCCAAACAAGGTTATAGATTATATGGAGTATTTTGGAAACTTGCAAAATATTGTTACGGTGGATTACCGTAGCTTCTCCATGATACTATTCGATGTGCAGTGGTCCAAAGTGGTACTTAAAGGAGCTGGAGCAACAGTTCGACGAGGTCCATCTAGATTTCTCAAAATAGATTTCGAAAAAAAATGGATGGATTTGCGCGACACCTTTGTATTGCCGGCCCATTGTGAATAGGTGCATGAACTCATTTGTTTGTTAATTGTATTACAACATGGTACATGTCACAATAGTTTAATCTCTCTTGTACATGGTGTTGGAACAGGTAATCTTCTATCCAAACCCCCGACAACCTCGATGGTGGTATGTTATACCTTCAGCTCCCCGAAGTACGAGAGTATATGATCAAAGTGATGTTCCGAGCATAGATGAGGACAATATGCAAATAGAGGGGTCGATATTGCAAGGGGTGGAGGCCACCGAAAGCTTGGAGCATGTAGAGGAGCCAGCGTCAGCTAACAATGATGAAAATACAGGAGTCCAAGAATTCTTTGAGAACGAGGTGGACTCATCCTTTTGTGGTGACATGTCTATCGACCTTCCAGTGTATGTGGAGTTGTGTCAAGAGATTGACATGGGACCATAGGATACTTGATACTTGGAGCATCCACTTACTCAATTCGTTGACTAATCGCTTATAAGGGTACATAAGATATGCATTTTTAGTGAGATCATTTTTTTAGGATTTATATTACTGTGCTTTGTACGATTTAAATTGATTATGCTAACATCATTTTTTGTCTGTGCAGGTGACATTTTCAGGATGAGTCGAGGGATGAACGATGAGGAGTTACAGGATATCTTCACGCGCATGTCTCTAGATCAGATTGCGAGATTCAGAGACATGGCAGACCAGGAGTTGTCTCAGACATTGTCAGACCGCTCTGCTGGATCTACTTCGGCGTGATCAGATGCTTCAGCTTCGAGCAGACGAGGTCGACGCTCCAGACTTGGGCCAGAGGGAGGGAGTGCTTCAGGGTCAAGGGGATACTATAGAGATACAGAGGCAGTGAGCCCGCGGTCGGCACGGGACACAGGTGCGACTCCTCGCTCTCATGGCGGTCCTAGGGAGCGTGGCTTAGGTGGATACTGTGGAGGCACAGATGCGGTATCTCCATCTCATTGTTCTATTGGAGTTGCGTCACCTCTAGGATTTGTCGCACCTGTGGGGACGTCTACTCCAGTTACTCCGGCTTTTGCTCAGTCGTTTGTAGCTGGCACTCCTATGGATGCCACTCCGATAGATATTACCCCGGTCGGTACACCGGATGCACAGGGGTCTCTTGGATATGCCCAGGAGCGTGGACACAGGTGGGAAAGGACCCATCTTACACATACCCCAGGGGAATATGCATATCTTGTCAATGATAAGTCATGAGCCATCATCATGAATGATGAGGGAAGGAGGGTGATGGCTCGCATGAGAGAGTTTTGCCAACAAGTTTTTCGGCACGACGTCTTAGATCATTGAAAAAACATACCGGAGGGGAGCAAGGACTACAGGCTCGATGATGGACTGCATGCGTGCATATATGTCACGCAAACGATCGAACGCACACAAGGCATTCAAGAGTGGGGCTGCAAAGTCCGAGTGGTTAGACACGGACGACTGGTGCCGACTGAGGGAGAAGGCTACAAATTCTCCAAGACATTGGAGCCAGCAGTGCAAGGCGGCGAAGGCATGACTAGAGGCCAGAGTGGTCCATCATCTTGGGAGTGGCGGCCACATGACATATCTGAAGGACTTTGTAAGTTTTTCTTTTGTTATGCTTGCTTTCTTTTTTGCAATATCATTTGTACTGACAATCATGTTTCTAACAGTTAGTATTTTGTTTTCTTTGCAGCACTCCATTACAAATCGCGATCTGACCCACTACAACAAAAAGGCCTCATAGACGCACATTTAGACGCGATTTTTGAATATAGAGAAATTCTTACGAGCGCGTCTATCCACCCGTCTATTTGCGCGTCTACCATTTCGCGTCTATAATCGCATGTATCAACGAATTTACATGCACAAATAGACACGCAATAGACGCACATATACACGTGCTGTCGAAGGGTTTGTGAAAGCAAAGTCGCGTCTTCAGAAGACCTTGATAAATTTCAGGATAAAAGATCAAACAGATGAATAATCAAGATGAGGAAATAATGTCAAGACTCTATTTTATTTCTGTCAATAAGAGATTCAAGATTCAAGATGAAGAAACCCGAGCAGCCTTTGGGTTGTATAGATCATCTATACATTTTAAAGAGAATTTCCAAGAGTATGGTTTTCATCGATGAGTAAGAAAGTGGATGAACATGGATAATTTTCTGATTCAAGTTCCATCATGATGACTATTTACTGATATTGAGATGGCTTACGATTAGAAACAGTTTTCAAAATTTCCATTTTTATATATAATGTTAGCCTCTAATCTGCCACGTTCCTGGATTATCGTCTGTTGCCTTTCAGTTCTTTCAGCCTGTCAACAAGATAAGCCACCATGCTGCTTGAAGTTGCTTGCCAATCTGGATCCCAATTGTCCTGAACATATGAAGGCTGCAACTCAATTAGATCCTATGGCATTGGCCATTTTTGGACCGTTTGCAGTGACCACGAATATGTTTCACAGGTCTGCCACTTCATTGACATATTCTCATCATTCTGAAATGTCTGCTACCTAGCCCTGTGGTTTGCAATCGAGCTTGCAAAGTTTTATCAGCAGAAATGACAACCTTCTTCCATATCTCAAATATCAGATTGCTGCATTATCTGTTGTTTCGATAGAATTCCACACATATATTCCAACTGACCATGAAATTGATTGGGCCGCCCTGTCGACAACAACCTTCATGCGAAACCAATGTGATGGCTTTTCCCTTTGGATCAGAAGCCCATAAGGAAACCGCGTCACCCTCCTTTGTTCAAATTACTATTGTCATTATGACCTCTGCGCGAGGAAGAAAAACGCCCTCTGATGCTCCTTAGAAAACAGATCTATTACAAGTAGAATCTTCCCCTTGCTTGTCCTTTTGAGGATTATAGTTCTTCAGACCAATTTGCAGCTCTACAGTCTCCACGAACTTTCTTTTCTTCTCCTTAGAATCATTTACCATCTGAGAGATGGCCTCTCTCAGAACATCACTCTGAAGCTTACTCATGTTCGAAGGCTGGTGGTCTCTGCGACATGGGAAGACGGATGAGCCTTCACTCCTGCTCTCAGCAAGCTTCACAGAGTCTCTAAATCGCTTGTCCTTCTTCGCAGGGTTATATCTCAGTGGCTTTTTAAAGGTCGACTCTGGATTAGCTGTGTATGATTTAAAGCTTCGAAAACTTCTTCGAGCTTCTGCTTTCATTTTTGTCAGCTCATCCCCCTCAGACAAAACTTCCCCGCCATCCAAAAAAACGAATCTCCTTCCAAAAATAAGTGGTAACTCCCCAGAAAAGCCCCTTCTTGCTGAATTTTCCTGCCTTCCTCTGAATACGCTTTTCCCCCCAAAATAGCCTTCAAACTTCGAATCTCATCTATTGTCATATTAACAGAAAACAAGCCCCCGGTAATTTTTGAAACTGAGTAATGCTGCTTCGTCTCTCTTCCAACCAATTTGAACACCTTGAGTCCCGTCAAATGCAGGGTTTCTCTTAAGACCAAAATTCTGCTCTGGACTGTACATAATAGCCTTCAAAGCCAGAATATACAAAGTATTTGCAAGAAATTTCACCCAACAAGCCTTCCTGACACATTCTCCATAGATCCCATAATCTTGGCTTTCAACAAAAGCCTAAGATGACAGAAAATTATTTGTCCCTATTTCAAAAATGATGAACTCAGTACAAATGGCGCACAAGTCCTGCAAATCAAGAAAAGCAGCAGCCAACACGCGAAATGCATTTCCATCATTTAACTTGGGATGGTGTCCATAAAGGTAAGCCAAAGAGATAACCATTGCACTCCATGATACGACATTTCGAAACGGTAAGCCAATAAACATATGCTCTGCTTCTTGTATGGTCCCATGTGCTCCATACATACTCACAAGGCCACTACCAACAAAGACATCTAAAGTATAACCCCTCATACAAGCATCATGATGCAATGTCTGGCCAATTTCCAGAAACCCAAGTAGAGGCAATTGTTCCTCCCAAACAATAGCTTCTGCATCTGTAAGTGCACCACAGGCTTGAAGGGCAATCATGTATGTCTACTCATCACGATTTATTTCTCCCTCTTGCTTCAAACCCCTCTTCACTATATTACCCACAAATAAAAGAGCAAACATAACGACTCAGTATGTACAAAGTATCAAATCACACACACAACTTTTGGGTGGTTTTCACACCTCGAATGCGCAGTAATACGACATCCACCCCCTCTAATCCTGCGCATCCTCCGGATGGGCCAACTACCCATGATCGTTATCATCAAGATCCACTAACAGATCAATCTCTTCATTATGCATTTTCGGTATATCAACAAGATTATCTGTCATATCATCTATCTCTTCCATTGGAGTTTCTTCTCGTTGCTCTTCTCTTGCAAATTCTTCTAATGCATAATCTTCTTCATCTCTTTTCTTGAAAATCTTGATTCTTTTTCCAGCAATAGGCACTCTAAGCACTGTCCCATCCAATTCTGTCAGCTCATATGTTGCATTATCAAAGAGATGTCTGACTATTTACGGCCCAAACCATCTTTTCACCATCTTTCGAAGTGCAGTATGCTGATTTTCAAGGCTGCTATCAAAGACTAATATCCAATCTCCCTCTTCTATTGCTCTAGGCCGTAAGTGATGCCTACTATCAAACATGTCCTTATTTCTTAGTCTAGCAACCTTCAACCTGTCAATAGCTTGCTGAATATCTTCTGGTCTTCTCTCCAACTGTCGAATCCGAAGAGCTAAGAGATCCTCTCTCGTCAAATCCTCCTACCAAGGTAAAACTAACCAAGTCAAAGCACAAGTCTCAGTAGGCATAACCGGTTTCTGACCATACATCAACTTTGCAGGCATATATCCTGTGGTAACACTGTGAATCGTACGATCAGCCCACAAAGCAAATGGTAGAAGTCTCGGCCATTCTCCAATCCGTCCTCTGCATGCTTTGGCTAATGCTTTCACTACCGGTGGATTCCCTCTTTCACTCTTCCCATTTCCTTCTGGATTATATGCTGTAGTTAGAGCCAACTTGATTCCTAGCTGAGAGAAAAACTCTCTAGCTTCATCTGCATCCAATTCACCGCGATCCACAGTGATCTTACCCACACAACCATACCTGCAGAAAATTTCCTCTAATAAGAACTTACACACTGCACTAGTGGTCTTCGTTCCCAAAGATCTGCCCTCAACATGATTAGTAAGATCCTCTGTAGCCAAAACAATATACCTCATCTGCCGTAGACCCATAGGCATAGTAACCAAATCAACTACCCACTTATAATGAATGCATAGCGGATAGGTCGGATGAAGCTCATCTCGATGACGCACTACCGAATACATCTGGCAGTCTCTGCAAGTCTCAACAAAGTGAGAAACATCTCTATACATGCCTTTCCACCAATATTTCTCCTTGATTTTCTCATAAGTAGCCCACACTCCTCTATGACCAGCCCAAGGACTCTCATGAAACTCCCTCATCACCTGTAACTGTCTCTCTATCGCAGACAACCCGCAAAGGTAATCCGCCTCTTTTCTTCGGATGCTTCCAAAGAAATCCGTCCTTGAGAAAATAACCATAGGCTTTCCTTCTGATCTTCTTGAACTCTTCATCTGTCCATTCATCTTTTTTGCTTAGTGTACTAAGGTACCTGCCAATCTGCAACCAATCTCCAACATAGAGTTCTTCTATGAAAGCCACAATATCATAGACATGACAAACATGATCAACCATAGTGGCTGAAATTTTTGCATCATCCTCTTCTGCAAGTAGAGTCTCCTCATCATCATATCTGGCTCTAGACAACATATCTGCCACTGGATTATCCTTCCCTGCTATGTGTTTAAATTCCGGATTTAATGACTTGATATATGCAATCCATCTCAGCATAGCTATATCCGGAGTAGAGCAACTCGTAATCATACCAATCAATGGTAAGCAATCTGTCTCTACCACAACTGAAGCTCCAATAAAGTACTCCTTGTCACATTTGAGAGCCGTAACCGTGAATCCCCAGTAACTCCCTCTTGATTTGCGGATATCTCCTCTGTCTCTCGTTTAGGACTTTCGCCCCAAACCGAATAGCATACCTATTTCCATCTGCATCATCTTGACCCACAGCCCAACCTATGCCAATTGGACTAGTGTCAACTGTCAATACAATAGGCTTTCCACAATTATAATCCGCTTTCCTGAGAGTAGGAGCATTCTGCAATAACTTCTTCAATTTCCGCATGGCTCTAGCGTGGCTCTCATCCCAATAGAATTTCTGCCCCTTTCGAAGCAGCTGATATAAACAATCTGCTATGTGTGCAAAATGAGGTATCCAAATCATATAAAACACACAAGCTCCAATGAATCTCCGTACCTCTGAAGTGGTAGAACAATACTCCGCAATCTTGCCTATAGCATTCACCTTATCAGGTGAGGGTTTCCTGCCATAATATCCACACATATGTCCAACAATGACAACCTCATTCACTCCAAAAACAGATTTTTGCCCTGAAAGTGTCAAGTTCACTTCTTCTAACCTGGCCAAAATCTTCTCACATGCTGAAATATGATCAGCCACAAAGTATCTGCATCCCTGATCATTTAGACTCTCATTTTTCTCTTCTTCTGCACACCCCTTAATGGGCACATCATCCAAGAAAGGCATAGTAAGCTGAGGTACGTAATCCCGAAGGACCTTATGCATGGCATTCATCATATGCGCAACAGAATTAGTGGCACCTTGAGGCAAGGTACACATCCTGACAAGCCCAATAGGAGTTCTCATGGTGGTATGTCCCTGCTTTCCAAAGCCAGCTGAAACTGATCATATCCCGAATACAAATCACCTAAAGAATAGATGGCACGTCCAGCAAATGCCTCTGCAAACTCATCCACAACTGGACCTATACCAACATTCCTGATAGTAACTCTGTTCACTGGCTGCATGTCCTGAATAAATCGGAGAGTACCATTCTTCTTTGGAACTGTAAACCACCTGTTTGAGTATGGTGCAGATGAAGGCTCAAGAATTCCCATCCTGATTTTCTCATTCAATAAATCAATTAGCTTTGGCATGTGTGCTTTAGGCACTGGAATAGGTCAGAGATTCCATGGAATATGAGGAATAGTAAAAATGACCATAGGAGCAACAATATCAGGATTCACACATCCAATCTCATGCGGAAAAAAAGCAAATCCCCTCCCATGTCGATCAACACTTTTTGCTGAGCCACCTCAGCCTCTGACTCAATCTGTGACACAAAATCTGCAATTTCATGAAACATGTCCAGGGATTGCACTAATATATTACTGTGACAATTCTGCATATCAGTTTTCAGCATATCTTCCATCTCTTCCATCATATCTGCACAAATCATACTGTCATACATCCCATCTATGTGCTCATCATCCTCTAAAATTCCTACATTTTTCAAATTTTTCTCCTTCCTGCATATATACTGCCTGGCAGCTCTAGGCAACCTAAAAATCTTCTGATAGCTCATCGAACTGTTTGCTGAAATCCCAACAAAACCAGAGGAGAAAACACTGCTGCCAGGAGGCAAGAACTCCAATCTCCTCTGCTCTGTACCACCGTCGTTTCGCGAAACGGCGGTACGTAATGAAAACCCGAATCCCTCACAGTGGGCAAAGGTGCATTTCTGAGAGTATCCCTGTTTCTAACATGGTTCACACACACAGTCATAAACTGAACTGCTCTCATACCATCTTTACTGCGAATCCGTGCATAAGCAAAACCATCATCCATTACCTTTGTTTCCATGCGCATCTCTGTGATGAATGGCTATCCAAGCATTATGGGATAAGAACATGAATCCTGCACAAAGAAATGGAAATCCTCCTCTGCATCACCAATAGAAACCCTGACACTAGGACAGGCAGCATACAAATCACCTGCAGTGTTATTGGCGGCTCTCATACGCCACCCATGCTCTACATCCATAGGCCATCTGTTACTCTCATAAACTCCACGAACTATGAGATTAATCTCTGAACCATGATCCACTAAAGCAACATAAGGCACCTGTTTCTCTCCAATCTTTACCATCGTCTCTGTAGTTGCCCTAGCCCAATGGCTCTGCGAAAAGTGACTACGCGGTATCAAGACAGGCTCATCAGTTTCAGCATAATGCATAGGCTGAACCCTCTTCTCTACCTGCGGAAAAACAGAAGCATTCTCTACCATAACCTCATCCTCATCCTCATCCAACTCTCCAGTCAAAACTCCCTGTGTATCGATGGTAGGCAATGCATGTCTTTTCCTCTTCAGGACCTCCTGAAACTGATCCTGAAACTCTCTTTTCGAGATGCCCAAAACCTCAGAAATAGTGAAAGTCACCTCACTGCCAAGTATCTTGTCATTAAAGATTTTCTTCATGTCCGTAGATGTCTCAATATCGGACATCAATCTAAACCCTGGCTATTTTCTCTCTCTAGGCTCTTGCCTCTTTTCTCTCTTTTGAGCATCTTCCATCTGTCGTTCTAGCCCTGGTCTCAAAGACGGCCCTGCAGTAGGTGGTGTAACAAACTCACCCCCTCTAGTCTTTTTAGCTGCACTTGGATTTTCTTCATCCCTCTTACGCTTCTCCTCAACAAGTACATCTGCTCCATGAGACTTAGCCAAATAAGCATAAATAGAGTACCTGTCAACAGGCGAATCCCAACCTGTCTCTGATCTGATGCTAGAGCCTGCACTAGTCAAAACAGTTTGCTGAATTTTTCCCTTGTTTGCAGTCTCCATAGCATAAGTCCATAGTGCTGACTGAGTCTCTGATCCCTTCTCAATCTGGACTCCATATGCAGAAGCATCACCTCTAGCTGTCACATAGGAAGTACGCGCAGCCATGTTATCCACTAACTTCTTCATTCCACCTTTACCAAAGTTGGTAGCAAGTGGAGCTCCTATCTCAGTCAACCAAATTTTACCATCTTGTCCCCAATATACCAAATTCTTCCTCCTTGCATCCTGAAAAGATTCACAATCCCTGCAATGCTGATGGTCCGTACTATCGCACCAAATACATCTTTGATCTCTCCTAGGTGCACTAGGAGCACTCCTAGGTGCAGTAGGAGCACTAGAAGAAGTAGTAGGCACAGTCGAAGCAAACTGCTCTTTCAATTTTCCCACCAACTCCGCTTTAATTGACTCCAGTGTCAAATCTGTTATGCCTTTGATTATGTCATCAAGAGAGGTAGGCACCGATGGAGCGGATGGTTTTGGAGCAGAAGGTGCAGGCATCGATCGTGGAACAGGAGGAGTAGGAGGAGTAGAAACAGTAGGCACTGGCATAGGCCAAGAAACTGGCTGAGGAGGAGAAGAAATAACAGGAATAGAAGCAGGCATAGGAGCAGATGATGGTGTCGGTGTCATGGAACCATTCTGTAGGCGAGTCTTCCATATCCTCCTCTTGGTCAAAGTCGAGACTGCATCCTGGGCATCCTGCCAATCCGTTTTAAGACCCATGGGCTTCGAGCGATCCTCCAGAAGCTCTCCCAATTCTTCCTGAAGAACAGGATCTGCAGCTTGCAAGAAAAGCTCAACTTTTTCAACATCCAATGCTCTTTGTTCAATGGCATCAAGCTGACTATACCTCTCTTCAAATTCTCGAATCAACTCTGAAGCAGCTAGACCTTTGTTTGGCATGTAGACCCACTCTCGGAATGACCGCCGAGTAGCCATACCAAAGTCCTCAAGGAAATATTCTTCTTTCAAGGTCTTCTTAAAACTTGCCAATGTGTATTTTGAATAAAAAGATCAGTCACTTTTGCCCTCAAAGCGGGTGTGACAAGACGAAGGAAGTACTTACTCATAAGTCCAACAGGAACTCCAAAAAACCCCATCTTGATCTCATATGTCTTCAAATATGCTGAAACATTACGGCCATCAAATAGCTTCTTCTCATTCTCACCTGCTTCAATCGCCTTAGTCACGCTGTTTATATCCTGCTCCGAATAGAGTTGCCTTTGCTGAGACAACTGTTGTTGATGCAATTGTTGCTGTTGCTGCATATACAATTGTGTCTGTTGATTTTGGAGCTGCATACACATGGACATATTCTGCAAAATCTACTTTAGATCCTCTGTTGAAGTACTTGACGCAGCAGTTATTGATGGAGCTGAAGTAGAGGACGCAGCTGGAATCGTGGAAGAGGCTGAAATAGAGGCTGAAGTATCTCCCATCCTGAAATTTCTGTGATGCTTTCACATCGGGTTCACCAAAGATGTCGAAGGGTTTGTGAAAGCAAAGTCGCGTCTTCAGAAGACCTTGATAAATTTCAGGATAAAAGATCAAACAGATGAATAAGCAAGATGAGGAAATAATGTCAAGACTCTATTTTATTTCTGTCAATAAGAGATTCAAGATTCAAGATGAAGAAACCCGAGCAGCCTCTGGGTTGTATAGATCGTCTATACATTTTAAAGAGAATTTCCAAGAGTTTGGTTTTCATCGATGAGTAAGAAAGTGGATGAGCATGGATAATTTTCTGATTCAAGTTCCATCATGATGACTATTTACTGATATTGAGATGGCTTACGATTAGAAACAGTTTTCAAATTTTCCATTTTTATACATAATGTTAGCCTTTAATCTGCCCTGTTCCTGGATTATCGTCTGTTGCCTTTCAGTTCTTTCAGCCTGTCAACAAGATAAGCCACCATGCTGCTTGAAGTTGCTTGCCAATCTGGATCCCAATTGTCCTGAACATATGAAGGCTGCAACTCAATTAGATCCTATGGCATTGGCCATTTTTGGACCGTTTGCAGTGACCATGAATATGTTTCACAGGTCTGCCACTTCATTGACATATTCTCATCATTCTGAAATGTCTGCTACCTAGCCCTGTGGTTTGCAATCGAGCTTGCAAAGTTTTATCAGCAGAAATGACAACCTTCTTCCATATCTCAAATATCAGATTGCTGCATTATCTGTTGTTCCGATAGAATTCCACACATATATTCCAACTGACCATGAAATTGATTGGGCCGCCCTGTCGACAACAACCTTCATGCAAAACCAACGTGATGGCTTTTCCCTTTGGACCAGAAGCCCATAAGGAAACCGCGTCACCCTCCTTCGTTCAAATTACTATTGTCATTATGACCTCTGCGCGAGGAAGAAAAACGCCCTCTGATGCTCCTCAGAAAACAGATCTATTACAAGTAGAATCTTCCCCTTGCTTGTCCTTTTGAGGATTATAGTTCTTCAGACCAATTTGCAGCTCTACAGTCTCCACGAACTTTCTTTTCTTCTCCTTAGAATCATTTACCATCTGAGAGATGGCCTCTCTCAGAACATCACTCTGAAGCTTACTCATGTTCGAAGGCTGGTGGTCTCTGCGACATGGGAAGACGGATGAGCCTTCACTCCTGCTCTCAGCAAGCTTCACAGAGTCGCTAAATCGCTTGTCCTTCTTCGCAGGGTTATATCTCGGTGGCTTTTTAAAGGTTGCCTCTGGATTAGCTGTGTATGATTTAAAGCTTCGAAAACTTCTTCGAGCTTCTGCTTTCATTTTCGTCAGCTCACCCCCCTCAGACAAAACTTCCCCGCCATCCAAAAAAACGAATCTCCTTCCAAAAATAAGTGGTAACTCCCCAGAAAAGCCCCTTCTTGCCGAATTTTCCTGCGTTCCTCTGAATACGCTTTTCCCCCCAAAATAGCCTTCAAACTTCGAATCTCATCTATTGTCATATTAACAGAAAACAAGCCCGGTAATTTTTGAAACTGAGTAATGCTGCTTCGTCTCTCTTCCAACAAATTTGAATACCTTGAGTCATGTCAAATGCAGGGTTTCTCTTAAGACCGAAATTCTGCTCTGGACTGTACATAATAGCCTTCAAAGCCAGAATATACAAAGTATTTGCAAGAAATTTCACCCAACAAGCCTTCCTGACACGTTCTCCGTGGATCCCATAATCTTGGCTTTCAACAAAAGCCTAAGATGACAGAAAATTATTTGTCTCTATTTCAGAAATGATGAACTCAGTACAAATGGCGCACAAGTCCTGCAAATCAAGAAAAGAAGCAGCAGCCAACACGCGAAATGCATTTCCATCATTTAACTTGGGATGGTGTCCATAAAGGTAAGCCAAAGAGATAACCATTGCACTCCATGATACAACATTTCGAAACGGTAAGCCAATAAACATACGCTCTGCTTCTTGTATGGTCCCATGTGCTCCATACATACTCACGAGGCCACTACCAACAAAGACATCTAAAGTATAACCCCTCATACAAGCATCATGATGCAATGTCTGGCCAATTTCCAGAAACCCAAGTAGAGGCAATTGTTCCTCCCAAACAATAGCTTCTGCATCTGTAAGTGCACCACAGGCTTGAAGGGCAATCATGTATGTCTACTCATCACGACTTATTTCTCCCTCTTGCTTCAAACCCCTCTTCACTATATTACCCACATAAAATAAAAGAGCAAACATAATGACTAAGTATGTACAAAGTATGAAATCACACACACAACTTTTGGGTGGTTTTCACACCTCGAATGCGTAGTAATACGACAGCGCACATAGACACGTTGGTAGACGCGTTTTTACAAGCACTGGTAGACGCGAACGGAAAACAAAAAATATCCTTTTTTTAAAGATATTTAATTTCTTTTTTAAATTTGAATTATGAAGCGCGTGTATAAGCGCGTGTAGTCTGCACTATAGACGCGCGTATAAACACGAATTATCTGTAATTTAGACGCACGGATAGACGCGCAAAACAGAACTGGAAAAAAAAACAGAGAGCATGTGCTCTCTGGTTTTTTTTTTCCCCTCCCATACATCAGATTGTGCATTTGGGAAAAAGACAATGTATCTTACGGGCACGAGAATTGAAAATAAAAGTCCATGTATTCATTATATATCAAAAGCATTTACAAGGGAAGTTTAAGTGCTTGCGACCTAAAGCGTGGCCGCAAGTAGTAGGCTCAAAGATGGATCATATATATACAAGAAAAGAAGGCCTCATGAGGAGGTATGGTGCTCCTCTACGAATCTGAAGAGGAAACATCTTCGCTAGTACCACCATGGCTACTAGCGTCGCTATCCCCCTCCTCGCTATGCTCCACATCTGGGTTCGTCTACACACACAAAAGATCAGGGTTGCTTACATAGACAAGGTGGAGAAAAAGTTATAATTAGCTATACTTTTAATAGGAAAGTAAGAAAAACATACCTCCTCTGGCTGTCGAATCCTCATGGCCCGGTTGTATTGGTCCTCAGTGATGAGACCCTCCTCATAGAAGTGAAGCCATGTGGCTGTGCGGTTATGGCCTCGATGGTAACCTACCTCTCTAGGAGTAGGTGTCCTACCAATGATAGTAGTCTGCAAAACATTTAGATATATACAAACAATTATGAGTCACAATATATTAGAACAAAATATATAAAGAATTGAAAGAAATATAAATTTTAAAAAACTAAAAATCAAAATATACTTACAAACTCTGCATCCCACGACTCTCTGCTGCCCGATCCGTAATGTGACGATCCTATTGTTTCCATTTGGATCTGTCGCGCCTCTGCGTGCTGGCGACTCTTCACTTTCTCTGCTGCTTTCTTCTTGGCTTTCTTCCACTCTATGCGGTGGCACATAGGTAGTTGGCTATAGGCTCCATGCCCCTCCTCCTACCTCCGTAGTGAGTCCCTGGCCCGTGTCATGAGGTGGGATCCTTTGTTGTGAAGCATATCCCTCACTTTTGTGCGTCCCCAATCATCCGAGAATCACTGACCCTCAAGATTTGGGTACCTCCTATGGACTGCCCTCAATACCTCCTGCCACAAGCCGCTTTTCTGATTTTTGAAGGCAATGAAACAATCTTTATACGTCGCATGCACGACGCTCCTCATGTACACCATTACATCCCTTCCCTCATCATCATGAAAGATGCCACCAGCATCTGTACAACCTCCTCTACGTGATCTACTGGTGAGGGTGATCGCTCGCCACCTCCTAGGCAACCCCCACACAAGCCTCGTCCTCCCCCTCGACTCTCCCTCCTCCCTCTCTGTCGACTACCCTTTGCCTCGTTGGACACACGAGCTTCTGCAGATGCACGTGCTTCTGCACATGCTTGTGCTTCAGCCGATGCACGTGGAGCACGTGGAGTACCTGCATATGGAGTACCTGCATGTGGAGTTTGGGAAGTAGTGCCAGGCAAAGACGTCAGAGGCGTCCCAGACATGACACTGAACACCTCGTCCGCTGTGGGAGAGTGGCCAAGGTGTCTGGTCATCTCTCCCATGAAGTCTTTCCTACTAGGAAAACCTCCAAAAAATGCATTGACCCCCCTGCCAAAGGAGGCCAATGTATCATTCATGCGATCCAAATCCGGGTCATTGCTAGATGAACCAAGATACGACATCTGCAAAAAAAACACAGGAAAAAGACAAATTTATTTGCATACAAAAAATCATATATTACCTACATTTTCAAAGAGCTTTCTTTAGACATTGAGCATAAAACTTAAGTGCTAATGCTTCTCATAAACAAGAAAACTGATAAACACAAACATGGGATTGGTCACATTCATCATTGCAAAAATATATTGTTTACTATCAGAACTGGGAGACCTGGAGCGTGTATCCCCGCGTCTAAATTGCAGGTTAGACGCGCCCTCAGACGCGCTCCAAAGTGAACCTTCTGTCCAGCGCGTCTATCTTCGCATCTAAGATGCAGCACAGATGCACTGTCAGATGCACATTCCAGGTCAATGCGCGTGTATAATCGTATGTAGACTGCAGGTCAACCTTCTGTCCAGTGCGTGTATCATCGCGTGTACACTGCAGAGCACACGCGCCAGCACACGCGCTCTAAGACGCGCCCTCAGACGCTATGAGAGGAAACATTTTTTGCGTCTATATCTGCGTCTACACTGAAATGTAGATGCGCTATCAGACGCGCTCGGTCGGCTGATTTTAGCCCGACGACCGCCATTGATGATTTACAAAATGCAATACATAATGGAATCACAAATCCTAAATACACAGACAGAGCAGAGAGAGGAAGAGAGAAACAGAGAGAGAGAGAGAGAGAGAGAGAGAGACTCACCTTGGGTGTTTGGTGTGGTGGGTGGTGGCGCTTCTTCCTTCTCCTTCTTCCTCTCCTTGGTAAGTTACCCTCCCTTGATGCTTGCTTGCTGCTTCTTCTTGTTCTCCTCTCTCTTTTTCTCTCTTTCTTCCTCTCCTTGGCTTTCCTTTTTCCCTTCTTGTGTGTTTGAAATGAAAGAAGAGGTGAGTCATGAGGAGGTGAGGCATGAAGAGACTAGGTGAGGCATGAAGAGACTGCATGTCGGCTAAACTCAAGCTTCAGAATCGCAAAAAATGCAGGAAAGGAAAGGCGCAGTTTGAAAAGAAATGATTTAAGTATGGTTTGAATTTTGACGCGTGCGTCTATTTTTGCGTGTATATGCGCGTCTATTGTTCAGGTAGACACGAGTATAGACGCGAACATAGACGTGGAAATAGACGCCAATATAGACGCGTAGGTAAACGCGGATATAGACGCGCATTTAGGCTTTATCATAATTTTTTGTTTTTAAGATAAGTTTTGATAGTGAATTCTTATCATAAGTTTTAATGTATTTATGATGATTTTTGTGTATTTAAAATTGAGATCTTATGTAAACATATGAATGACAAATATTTTGATGTTGTCGTGAATTAGGTTTAATCAGGTCGATGTCGTCATCACCTAGTGCGGTGCAAGCTGATGAGTCAATGAGCACATCCTCAAATAAGGATGAAACATTGCGTCTTCATAATCGAGATGCATGGCTACGACGAAAAATTAAATGCATGTGTGATCGTTGTCAAGGGTGTGTTTTTCGAGCATGTCAAATTGCAATGTCACACCTCAGCTTGTATGGAGAATGGGACCGAGAAAAATCACCGGTATTCATTGTTTTTTTTTACCACTAAGATTGCTAGTCTATGTTACGGGAATTATATATCAACGTACATGAAACTCCCTTTTGTGGTTGAGCAGGATGCGGTGCCACATCCTCAGATGCTCCCTCCCGGGCATCGAGAGGCTGCAAAACGTCGACGCGAGAAGGCAGAGTCTTCAAGAAGAGTAGAGACTGACGACCATGATAGTAGCCCTCATGAAATGCCCCATCAAGTCGTAGAGGATGAGATTTTGGACAACATGGTACACCATGTATTTTTGCAACCGGTTCAGGAAGAAGGTCACTCTACGAAGCCAGATGATCCACTATATGTAGCATCATCTACTCCGTTGTATGAAGGTTGTACGTACTCCGTTCTTCATGCGTCCCTCGAGATACTTAACTTGCAAACAATTTATGGATGGAGTAATGTCAGTTTGGATGCGTTATTGAAGTAGGTATCAATTCAGTTTGGCTTATGAATCATAATATTAATTGTTCTATTTTGAAATCAGACAAAAATATATATTGGTGGTTTTTTAACTCACTTTCAAAACTATATGTAGGTTATTATCACAAATGCTTCCAAAAGGAAACAAATTGCCAACTAAGAGAGAGCAAGCAAGACATTACTTGACATCTCTAGGAGGCCTTGATTATGTCAAGATCCATGCATGTGTCAATGATTGTGTCTTATTTCGTGGGATTCATGAGTTCGCACGAGAGTGTCCTGTTTGTGGCGAATCAAGATACGAAATGGAGATGAAGTCAATGGATGTGCCTCGTAAGGTTTTGCAACATTTTCCGATTGTTCCACGTATAAAACTTATGTTCAAGTGTAAGTCTATTGGAAAGCTCATGTCATGGCATGCTAGTCATCGTTCAAGTGATAGAAAATGGAGGATCCCTGCAGACACACCGACATGGCGACATATAGATAATTTGTGGCCCGTTTTCAAAGAAGAGCCAAGAAATTTGAGATTTGGTTTAGGTATGGATGGAATCAATTCATTTGGCATCAAAAGCACATCATACAATGTATGGCCAATGGTATTGGTGAACTATAATATTCCTCCATCCATGGCAATTAAAAAGGGACATGTAATGTTGTCCCTTCTGATTCCTGGAAAGCACAAGGTAAAAAACATGGACATTTACTTAGAGCCTTTGATTGAAGAGTTAGAAATGTTATGGGAAGGTATTGAGGTGCAAGATACAAGTGCATCTGCATCCTCTAGAGATTTCACATTGAAGGCCATGTTGTTGTGGACCATGCACGACTTTCCAGGATACGGAGAGTGTATAGGTACATGTATATAACTCTATATTTGAAATTCAAGACTTGAATCAATTGCATTTTATTAATTCACTTGTTTTTTCAGGTTTAACCACGTCAGGATATCATGCATATCCTATTTGCGGTCCCTCTCTAGTTTCCTCTAGGCCAGCATGTTTAAAGAAGGTTATCTACGACAATCATCATCAATTTCTTCCTATTGACCATCCCAAATATGTTCTCACTACTAATGGAATGACTCCACAATCTCTAACTATTCGAGATTGGAAGGAGAGATGGATTAATGCCGACAGTCACCCTCCACTCGGCATGAGTCGGTAAGAAGTGCATTTCTCTCGATTGACTTTAAAGTATTTAGCATGATGAATTGTTTACATAATATATTGTTTGTTTGTTAGGTTCTCTATATTTTTTCGTCTTCCGTACTGGACTGAACTCAAGATCAATCACTTGTTGGACCCCATGCACATATTCAAAAATGTTGTATCTACATTATGGGATCACTTGATAGGGGCTCGTGATTCAGTTAATGTAAGGGAGGATTTACGTAACATTGGTCGCATGAGACGAGCCTGGCCACGCATTGGACCCAGAGGAAAGATTGAGCTACCCCATGCACCTTGGATGTTGTCAAAGAACGAGGAAAAAATAGTGAAGGAACAAATATATAGCTTTCGAACACCCACAGGATGTATGAGATGTCTCAAGGGAGCCTTCATAAAGAAAAAGAAAAGAGGTGTGGAGCAACTATCTGGTTTGAAGTCCCACGATTGGCACAAAATGATTCAAGTAAGGGTATCTCTAACCATGAATATAGTAATTAGTGGAGTAACTATGTGTAAACTTTGGGGTATGATGACTTTTTCCTCAACTAATCATTTGATCTATGAATATTGTTTACATTCAGTTCGTACTTCCTACTAGCATATCCCATTATGTATCCAAAGATGTGCGTGATATCATTTACAAGATGGGAGAGCTTATGAGGTGTGTATACATTGTATTTTTTCATTATATATCTTTGAATTTCTACACAAAAATAAACAAGCACATCATACATCTTGAGAGATACGTGAGCTCGAAGGAAATTGATCCAAACACATTGCAAGATGCTCGAGTATTATCTGTTGAGGTGGTTTGTTTGGTGGAGGGAATTTTTCCTCGATCCATTTTAACTACTCAATTACATTTACTCGTACATTTGATTGATGAGATCGCACTTTGTGGGGCAGTTCATGTAAGGTGGATGTTTTTTCTTGAGCGCTTCATGAAAACCTTGAAAGATTTTGTGAGGCAAAAAGCACGGCCTGAGGGAAGCATGGCTGAGGGTTGGTTAGTGCAATCATCCCTTGTTTATATCTCTGAATATCTTGCTGAAGTGGATCCCTCTCAACCATGACTATGGAAAGATGATGAAGACTTGAGGATGACCTCTATAGTACCTCAAGGAAAAGGAATGAGTAAAGTGCTAACAAAAGAAGAACTTCGTAAGTTAAATAGTTTTTGTGTGCTCAATAGTGATGTAATGAGCAAATGGATGACACTATATAATGAAGCAAGGGCAAGAAGAAAAAGCAAAAGACAAGAATTTCGCACTAGATATGGACGTAATGTCTCATTTTCAGATCATCTAAATGCGCTCCCACGTCATATTGATATAGATTGGTTATATGAGGAAATGGAGAGAATGGAAAAAGAGGAGAAAATTAATATATCTCAAGAAGAGTGGGAATACGCACGAGGTTGCTTATCAAAGGTGAGACATACTATCAATTAATTTGTTTCTATAAGTTTTATTTATATAAATAATTGACATGTTTGATCTTTTATCTTTTACTACTAGTGCACATTATTCAATGCACTTTGGTGTGAGGGTAAACATCTTCGAACTCAACGTATAGATGAAAAGAGAAATACCCAAGATTGTAGTGTCCTTGCTCACTTCGAGGATGCCAATGGTACCATGGAAGGTTATTGTGGCTTGATCCAAGATATTCTGAAGCTTGACTTCATACGATTCTTTATATATGTACTGGATGTGAAGTGGTTTAAAGAAGTGGTAACAAATGGTGAGCATTGCACAATCAGACGTCATCCAAGTGATTTTGTAATCATTGACTCTACAAAATTTCACCAAAACAAGAATGACACATTAGTACTACCTCAACAATGCAAGTAGGTATATATGCAAAGGCTAATTTTTTTATATGTATACATGTGATACATATACACAATATAATAAGCACTTAAGTTTTTTGCTTTTGTTTTTCAAATACAGGTTGTGTATCATCCAATGGTAAACAATAACCGATGGTGGTATGTCATCCCTATATCTAATCGTTCAAAACTAATATATGGTAATATTACCGACATGGAGATAGCAAATGACAATCCAACAATTTATGATGATGTGCATGATGATACCATAATGGATGATATGCGTGATATAGTACAAGATGAACCTCGCGAGGATGTTCAAGGAAATGCAAAAGAAGACAATAATGTGATTGTCGATGATATTGATGAAGTTATTGAGCAATATAGCAACACATCTGATAGTGGGATAGACTTATTTGTTTCGTTACCTCTTGGTAACATAGACCTAGAAGTAGATAGTTTAGCAAGGGCTGATCTCATTGAAGATGAGATGGATCATTCACTGTAACATACTTAATTTGCTTATTGATTCAATGTGTATTCCTAATTCTATGGTTTTTATCATGCGCACACGTACATACTCAAGAATCAATAGTCAAGTTTAAAGCTAAATTGAATTTTCCATAATAAAAAGGAAGTATCTTTTATCATCTTCAAGTACGTAGAGAAATTACGAGATACATATTGCAATGCTTGCTACTAATTGTAAGATTTCTGTCCGCTTGCCGCTAATTACTTATATCAGGCTTGTCGACTGGAGGAACTGCCATTCATTAGAGAGCAATAAAAAAGTAATTATTAACTCTATTTTTTTAATTCAATGATTCAATGTGTATTCTTAATTCTATGGTTTTTATCATGCGTACACGTGCATGCTCAAGAATCAATTTCAGATGGTTAAATAATTATTAACTTTGGTTTTTTAATTATGTGAATTGCAATTTTAGGTGGTTAAATAATTGTGCGTCTGTTGGCGCGTCTATATTAGCGTCTATTTGCGCGGATATATAGACGCAAAATTCGCGTCTATTTACACGCACGTTTACACGCACTTATAGACGCTATGATAGATGCGCCCGACTTTGCGTGTCTAACATGCGCGTCTATGCCTCGTTTCTGTTATAGTGACTGGCCTTGAGACTCGATATGCAGAGAGACACTATCTCACTGCATTGATCAACCGACTGTATAGACACAGCGGCCCTGTAAGTCACTCATCTTTCTTGTCCGTAGTTACCATGTTTAATTAGAATGCATTGTTGTATAGTGGATTGATGTGTTGTTTCTTTTTTTGCAGAGTCCGTTCGATGCTCCGTTGCATCGGGACAAGCTTTCGGATGGCGAGGATATATAGCTCGCCCTTGGATCCCTGGAGCTCACACACCTTTCTTTTTTGGTCGTCTGATCTGTGTAGACATTTTCTATGTAGTAATGATATCTTATCATGATAATACAAGTCGCTTTCATTATGCGATCATGTATTTATTTCATGTATCAGTGTTATGATTTCAGTATACTTTGTTTTTGTTTACACGAGCATTGTACACAATGCAGAAACTACACAAAAAAAATTTCCTTGTTACCATAGTTATTAGTGTCGCAAATTTACTGCACGCGTCATTATTGGCGTCGTTATTAGCGTCGCAGAGTGTCGGTATCAACGTCGTTATTTGCGTCGGTATCAACGACACTAATACCGACTGTTCTATGATGTCGCCAATAACGACGCTTTTTGCAACGACAGAGGCAAATTTTGTTATTTACATTTTCATCGCTTTTAACGTCGATATAAGGCCTATATCTTGTAATATATGTTGAATTTTGCCTATAAGGATTCGAGACCATTGACTATGTTAAATTTGAATTTTGCCTATAAGACTCTAGCTACCAAGACACTTAGCACTTAGAGTCAAACATCTCTCCACTGACCATTAAAATGGATGAAGGTGGAGGTTGATAAATGTCATCTTTGGAGTGACCATTAAATTTATATGGTCCAATTGGTGTGTCACTCTCTTTGGTGGGGGCAGGAATGAGAAGCTTGATACGTAGCTAAAACAAGATCTACTGGATGTACTTGCTTCGTTGGTCCCAGAATTCCTAGATATTCAAGTTGGGTTTTAGGAAGGTAAGTGTCGAGGCATAAAGCCTCGCTACATCCTTTTTTCATGCTGTAACTCCTTTTACCATGATAATATGTTTCACTCCAATACAAAAACATGGAATTCCATGTGGCCGAAATTATGCATACTGTTATCAAAACCCCTTTCTTTATTGGCTTGCACTCATTTTGCCTGCTGCCGGAGTGCATTCCTTCCCCTTTCTCTTACAAATCTACCGTCATGGCGCAGGTGACGAATAGAAGAGCGCTGTGTTATATTTTATTGCATACTGCCCAGTGCCTCCTCTGGCGCTCATGTGCCTGTCGTCGCATCTGCAGCTAGCGATAGGCACAGCATTCATGTGGCTTAAAACCTTGTTGGGTTAGGGTCGGCATCCTGAGCCTACTGGCCCCTGGGCCGCGTGCTTATCTTACTTCACTCATGTGTCACTTTTGACATGCTAGTCATTGAAAATTGAAATGTGATATTTAATAATTTGTTGTATAATTTTAATATTAAGTCCAGCCTGAGCTTCGCGTACGATTCGGTACGAACACGCAACAGGGGAGACAACACGATTTCTAGTATCACTGATCATTGAGAGTAGCAGTCGAATATAATGATGAGCAAGACGGAATAATATACAGTGAGGAAAGGAAGGCTCAGGGAGCCTGACCAAAATGGTGGTGGGTGATAGATAGTTTCATGATCGAGCGACGAGCATGTACAGGTAGTTCATGTATAAAGCTGAGCAAAGGGACGGTAGTAGGTTTTTGGGGGGGCGTGGGGGCGGGCGGCGGGGAGCTGAGCTGAGGTATATTAGCTAGCTAATCTAATTCGGGCAGAAGGTGATGGAATAGTCGGAGGGGGAGGAGCAGGTGAAGGTGCTGGAGGGGTCATCGTAGGCGTAGCTGTAGGCGGAGGGGCATGCGGACTTGAAGAGCTGGGAGTAGGCGGAGGGCCCGCAGGTCTGGGGGCTGCTGTAGGCCCCGGTGCAGCAGTACTGGGGGTCATTGAAGGCGTCGCAGGCGCTCTTGCAGGCCACCACTTGGCCGGCGCCGCCCGCCTCCAGCTGCAGCTGCGCCGGGCACGCCCCATCCGTCAGGAGGTCCGCCCCACAGGCCGCAGTCCCGCAGCCGCCGCTCCCCCCCGCCGCCACCACCGCCAGAGGCAGGTTGTACCCGTCCACCAGGCTCACGTCGTAAAAGTCCTCCGGTGCTCCGAGCGTGAACTCGGCGAGGGTGACCGGCGGCGCCCCGCTGGCGCCGCCACAAGCCACCGCGCCCCCGCAGTCACCCGTCGCGCAGGCGGGTCCCGCTGCCACCGCCCCTCCACCGAAGGCGCATCCCGTCCTGCCCCACAGCCTGCCCGACCAGCCCGCAGGCGGGCTGAGCACGCTGCTCTGCCCCGGCGCCAGCTCGAAACCACCACCCGCCAGCGCCGGCTGCCCTGCGTCCGGCGACACCCCCGGCCAGACCGTGTACGAACACTTGTTGGTCACCGTGAACGTCGTGCTGCCCGCCAGCTCACCTGCATTCGCCAACAATACGACTGCTGCTGCAACCAAAACACAGTAACACAATAAATATACCTTCAGTCGTTATAGGCAGCATATTTGAACTGCAATCAGTTGCCTTCGCTACCACAAACCACACGAGCAATAGGGCGTCGCATGCAACATCGACTCTCATCGCCCCAAAAACAACCAGACTAGCAGCTGCTCACCTGACACAACACACATCATCCAGCCCGAACCCCATCTCCGATAATTGCCTCGAACCACCGCTCCAGCTAGCCAACCCATTCTGATCCCTCCTCGCAAAAGAGGCAACGATTATAAGCAATAACAGGTCTCGCCCGCCGCTTTGTAGGTTGGGCTTTTCGTGTTGCAGAAACGCGCGCAAGGGAGCGGGACTCAGGAAGAGAGAGACACGGACTTGTAGGTTGGCTTCCGTGTTACAGGCGCACACAAGGGAGACTCTTGAGAGAGAGAGGGGCCCGAGGTTTCCGGGACTCGGGAGTAAACACGCTCCCAAACCGCGAAGTTGGAAGCCGAACTGTGGTTCTGTGGAGAAGTACCCAACGACAGAAATTGGCTCGACGATAGATGATGGTGTGCTTGGACGGTTCAAGGGTCGGTTGGGGTTGGTGAAGGCCGATCTGCCAATAGAATTTTTCGGTGCTGCGCTAGGGAGTATGTGAAAGCCGTTGAGAACAGCGCTGAAACGGCTAGTTGTAACTTGTGAGCCCAGTTACTAGTTAGTAAATTACATCTTTGGAGTACATATCCCTTAATATTAAAGGCTTGTATGTCTGCTGTAGTGGCATATTCTAAGCACCATGGCAGAAGTAGAGCCGAAAGTTTTTTTTTTTTAATGCGAGGTTGATATTAATGTAAAGTAAATACAACACTGAGAAGTGTAACACGTCTCAAGACCATTGGAGCAGCTGATTACAAAAAAGATTACAGGGCCATGTTGTCCAACTTCCTAGCAAAAAGTTTGAATATCCAATGAAACCTCCTAAGAGGGTTTAACATAGAAAGCATTTCTTCCTTCAGCATTCGAATAGCATCCATAGGCACAAAAAGCTGCTTGCTTCTGAAAGCAACAAAGTTTCTTCTATCCCAAATAAACTTCAGGGTGACCGCTGTCAATAAGCTTAGGAGTTTCCAGGAAGCCTCATCCAAGAGGCCTTGATCTGCAAAGAGGTCTGAGGTAAGGGTAAAATCTGCCTCTGAGATTCGCCTCCCGCAACCACTTCCGAACCTTAGCCCAAACTGGGGTAATGTACCTGCAGTCCTAGAATGCATGCTTTTCATCTTCTTCAGCTTGCTTACAATGGGGACACATTGGGGAAATCGCTATCTTCTTGGCCAGTCGAGCTCTTAAGGGGAGCTTCTTAGTAACAACCCTCCATCTAAAGAAGTAAAGCTTGCAGACAGGGGTAGCTTTCCACACCTGCTTGATTCTTCTTTTCCATGAACTGACTCTAGCCATTGGGCAAGAGGATCTCCATTTGTCCCCCAAAAGGAGAGGTATAGCCAGAGAGGGAGCAGAGAAATCAGACCTCCTGTGACATTTGATCAGTTGTACACCCGCAGGGCTCACCAAAGAGTGAACAAGCTTATTGGGCACAACGACACTGGCAGTTGGCCAATCCGGGTGCTTATATCTGAGGATACTCTCCAGCCAAATACTTTCCAACTGACTTAGCCCAAAGCGCTCACTGATTAGCCCAATATTGACCACCCGAGATAGGTCCAGGTCCCAATCTTGTATCCATAGCTTCAGGCCTTTGTTAGAGATATTCTTCGTCATTCTGTAGTTGCTAGCCATCGAGCTCATAGGAGGATCATAGGCAAAGAGGTTTGCCCATAAACTGGTCCTTAGAGAGGAATCACCATTTCTGCAGGCCGTAGCTGACCAATGAGCTTGTGAAATAACTTATTGCCAGCCCTTTACTAGAGCTTGGGCTAAATCAGACTGAGGAATTCTGATTGCAACTTGGTAATTGCAGATTGCATCCTGCCAACCAAGCTCGAGCCATGATCCGCCCTTGTGGGCTGCCTCTGCTATCCAGCTCCGGAGGATGATTGATCAGGGCTGTTGTTCTCCCATCTTGAGTAGCACTTGAAAGCAAAGACGTTTAGCTTTAAGCGCCAGGGGTTCAATGCCTAGACCCCCTTCCTCCTTGTCCAAAGTGA
Source organism: Lygodium microphyllum (assembly GCF_053477565.2). NCBI lineage: Eukaryota > Viridiplantae > Streptophyta > Polypodiopsida > Schizaeales > Lygodiaceae > Lygodium > Lygodium microphyllum. Next base: position 144,858,739 of record NC_141137.1, read on the forward strand.
TCAGATCCCAGCCAAACTGGGGCATTTTGCTTGAGCCCTCCATGCTCCATAGGAATTCATCGTGATATTGCCGGTTAGGGAGAGGGGCACATTGTGCCACTTGTTAATCTTAGCCGTGATCTTTTCCCAAAACCACAGAAATCTCTGTCTTGTCATTAGGCCAATGCCAACAGGAGGCCCTAGATAACGAATGGTCTCACCAGGCTGGACAATCTTGAAGCCATAGCTATACATCCAAGACATTGGTTCCCCCCACATGAGAGGCAGCATCTCAGTCTTGGAGCAATTAATGACAGAGGAGAAGACTTCAGCAAATTCATTGAAAGTTACCATGAGGGCATCCACAAAAGCTTTTTCGGCAGCAACAATGGACACATTGTCATCTGCGAAGAACTGGGAAGAAGCCACAGAACCATCTGGTAGAGAAATCTTGAATATAATTCCATCTTGAACCCGCTTATCAATCTTGCGCAATAGAGGGTCAGTAATCAGGGCAAATAACAATGGAGCCAACGGACAGCCCTGCCTAATAGATCTTTTAAGGGGGAAGGCACCAGTGATATTGCCATTTATGCTAATGGACGCAGTAGCATTAGAAAAGAGGGAACTCACCAGTTTCCTGAAGATTGTGCCAAAGCCAAAGGCTTGAAGCACACCTTCGATGAATTGCCAATTAATTCTGTCATAAGCATTGTCGAAATCGACATTTACCAAGACAAAGTCATGCCTGTGAGTCATAGCAAGGTCCATTGAGAATACAAGATTAAGTATGGCATCCTGTATCTTCCTCCCATTAACAAACCCATATTGACTAGGGTGAATAACCCTACCCAGGAGGTACTTGATCCTTATGGCCAGTGTCTTGGCAATCACCTTATAAGTGAAGTTAAGCATTGTCAGAGGCCTCCAGTGAGATGCCTTAATGGCCAAGGGGGTCTTTGGAACCAACTTGATTAGACCCTGATTGAACTCAGCTTCCAAGGTGCCAGACACCCTGATAGAGTTCATGAAAGCAACTAGGTCTGCACCACAGGCATCCCAAATTGTCTGAAATAATTCTGCAGGGAGACCATCAGGTCCAAGAGCTTTACCCTTCTTCATCTGCATGACAACAAAGTGTACCTCCTCAAGGGTAAAGGACCGCTCAAGGAGCAATGCATCTTGTATGCAAATCAAAAAGACATCCTGCGAGAAGGCTTCCAGTCTGTCCTAGTAGTCCAGGGGGGTAGTTGGTTCAGATCCAACAATTGAGGAGAGATGATTCTCAAGAATTCTGGAAATAGTGACTTCATCAGTGTGCAGTTGGCCGTGCTCGTCCTCCAATGCTGCAATAGTCTCTTTTTTCTATTTCAATTTAAGGGAGCTAAGGAAAAAGGAATTTGGAGCATCTCCCAAAATACTCCACTTCCCTCTTAACATGACCTTGGTCGTCTTAACAGAGTCCTCCTCACATCTTATGAGAAACTGCTCAACGTTAAGCAGAAGAGATTGCAACAAGTTATCCTCTAGGTTGAGGGCTAAAGCTTCCAATAGATAGGTCCTCACACTGCAGCAGCTCTGTATTTGCATCTTTTTGCTTCAGCAAGCTTCTACCCGTGAGATTTGGACAAGTTAGAGATTGCATGCAAGGAGTTCAACCACCTAGAAGCAGCCATTCCTGCTTCCTCACTTACAGACCTCCATTTAGCCTTGAGAGCTCTGAGAAATGCTTCATCCTCCAGAAATGAGCAGTTAAAGCGAAATGGAGGGGGACCACTCAAGGAAGCACCTGTGACAGCCAATCTAAAGGTAATTAGAATAGGAATGTGATCAGAAATAGCAGTTTCACCAAGCGAAAGTGTTAATCCCAACACGAAGAAAGCAAAAGGAAATGGAAAAGACGCAGGGCAAAGGCGGAAAAAGGTAGCCCGACTGAAGAAAGAAAAGGAGAAAAGGCCAAAAGCACAAGGGCAACCTTAAAAGTCCAAGGCAAAGGAAAAAGGGGAAAGGCACATTTTAAAATAAAAATGCGCACCCTGAAATCTTGTAAAAGAGCGCCGAGCTCTCACCCGGGCAATTTGTAAATGTAGACGGCCGGTGGACAGAAAGCTAGGAAGATAGAAGGACAATGGGAAAAAGGGCCTAGGCTATGGCCGGCCATGTAAAAAGGGGAAAAGGGGATGACCGCCCAAAAGGAATTTAGGGTTTTGTATATAAGGTTGAAAAGTGAATGAGAAGCTCATTCTTGTGTGTGACCAAAAGTGGCTCTCCTCTTCTTCTTCTTCTCCTTCTTCTTGCTTGCTTGAGCTTGTGCTTGAGAGAGGGAGTGTGAGAGTGTGAGGCAGTGAGTGTGTGAGGGTGAGGGACTGAGGAGGAGAAGCTCTCCATCTTCTCCTCTCTTCTTCTCTTCTCTTCTCTTCTCTTGTCTTGCTCGCGGACATGGAGCTTGGAGTGTGGAGCTTGAGGATGGAGCTTGCTTGAAGCTTGCACTTGGATCGTGGAGCTACCGGAGTGCGCGGGAGAGGAGGTAACTCGAACGGCATCAAGGTAATCTCACTACACCCGTAAGGTATGCATTGCGCGTCGGCTATGTGAGAGGTAGCCATTAGTGCTCGGCTTGGAACGCTTGAATCAATAAGCGGTCCGTGGGTCTTGGTGGTTGAGTGAAAGCTCCCACATTTTGGTTCCGTTGCCGGGACGAACGGATTCAAGCCTTGAGCGCTTGCGCGCTTCGAATCGAGCATCAAAGTAAGGGGTTTCCCCCGAACCGGTGCTTGAGGTAGATAGGTAGGAAGCGAGGGGGTTGAAGAGGGTATTCGATCTCCTTGGCAAGTAGGTGTTTTGCTTTCTTGAGATTTATGTTATGAGATGGAGTAGTGTAGGTATTTATTTTGTGATTTGGACGCATTTAGGGTAGGAAAAAACAAAGAAAAAGAAGAAAAAAACAGGCAAACAGCAGGGTTTTCTGTTGCTGTATAACATGCTAAAACAGGGAAACAGGGGACCAGATTCAAGTTCTGGGTGAGGCAAGAACAGGGAACTAGCTGTGAGGTTCTACAGTGCTGGGAAAGGACCTTAAGAGGCTTGGGAGGCCAGGACAGACCTCAGTTCCTTGGTTTGCCTTGTGAGTGAGAGAGAGAGAGAGAGAGAGAGAGAACTTCTGGTTCACAGGGCGAGGAGCGCTGCCCCGATTTCGAGGTGCCGGTGATTCGTGCTGCTCCAGGTGAGTCTGGTGTTTTCCAACAAGTGTCCTGATCGGATCTAGAAAGTCTGTGGTGATTGTGTACACCAGACAGTGAGGACGGGACAAACGCGCGGGAATCGCGCCCGCCGCCGACGCACTCGGACCAACTCACTGTGGTCCGATTCCCAGAATCGGACCACCCGAGTTCGGGAGTCAGACCGTCCGATTCCCAAAATCAGACTAGCCCGATCGGACGTGCCACGTGGCACTCGGACCACTCTGATTCGGACTAACCCATCCGATTCGGACACTCGGACACTCGCCAGCCAGAATCGGACCGTCCGACTACTAGAATCGGACCACCCTGTCCGATCCGATTCCCAGAATCGGACCACTTGAGAATCGAACCACTTTTTCGATCCGAGTCCCAGAATCGGACGTGGCCAAAATCGGACCACTGGGCCGATCGGACCAACCCAAAATCGGACGTCCGATTCTGATAATCGGACTCCTGAAAATCGGACATCTGAGAATCAGACAAAAAAGTGTCAAAATCGGACAGGTATCTAGAACACAAATTTTGACACATCTAAACCCCGAGATTGACCCCAAAGGCTACCTAGAGCTAAAGGCACATGATAGATCCATCACTGGGCTAAAATTTAGAGCACTTAGTTCAAAATTTGTCTATAAACGGTCCTCCAAATTGCATATGGCGTCTACCGTAACGGCCCTGCGGGCCGGGGGGACTGCCCCCCCGGACCCCCGCAGAGAGGGCTCTGCCCCCTCCGCACCTCCCCCAAGTAGGTTGGAGAGAAAATGCGCGCCATGACAAGTCTTCCAAATTGGACCCTAGTGAAGTAATGGCTCTACACAAGCATGGATTCTCACTTGCAAGAGAGCAGCCAAAAGCCCATACCCGAATAGAGACAAACAGAGACCCTAGAACCTCAATGGGCCCATCTAGCCAATAAGGGCAAAAAGGCCACACTGCAAAAACACATACGTGTTGTATTCGGACTGCATCTAGTCAAAGCAGAAAGCAACAACATCAAGCTGCAATAGCGAGAATGACTAGATATGACAGTCCTGACGAGAGATGTACCTTGAGCAACGCTGCACTGACGATCCAAGACAGAATGGAGAGTCCACATCTGGCCGTGCAGTCGGGGACTCAAGGGCATTTGTTAGAAGGCTTAAATTTACAAGCCAAGACCCGGAAGATGAAGACATAGTACCACCTGCTTATCTTAGGGTCAAACTCACCGCGAAAGGAGAGCATACTATTGATGCTCTAATTGATGAAGGGGCAGATTTTAACATCTTGACCTATGAATCATGGACCCTACTAGGCCAACCAGAGCTCACTCCGACTAGTGCAACTCTTAGCCCTTATGGGGGACACCCACAAGCACTCATAGGGAAGTGCAAAATCCTTGCGACAATTGAAACAGAAAGCTTGCCTATCCTATTTCATGTTCCTCTAAATAGTGCTAGCTGCGAGAAAGAAACCCTCCTAGGTAGACCCTTCAAAAGGGCGACCAAGTGTGAGGCCGACTATGTAGCACAGAGGATACACCTGACGCTACCGGGTGTGAGGATAGTCACAACCTTTAGCAAGGGTGACCTCATCAAACCTTGAGTGAAAGGCAAGCAAGGTGCTGACATAACAGTCAAGCCTGCTGACGAGAGCAAGGACTTGTTGGAAGAGTTAATACAAGCACAGGTCGAACAACGAGAACCAGTGAGTGAGGCCAGGCCTGAAACAAGAAGGTCAAGAGACAATGCCAAGGACGGGCTTTGGACTTACAAATATCGTAGAAGACCCCAAAAGAAGCCCAAGCCTTATAGACAAAGGCATCGATGGAGAGTCAGCACAACGCCGCGATGGATATCCAAAGCGTTGCTACGTGCTCAAGGATACTACGCAGGTAACCAATGGATTTGGGTACCAAAATCCCCTGCTAAACCGCCTCTATCAGCTGAAGACCAGAGTGCCTCAAAAGCATGGCACAGGAGGAAATCTAAGAGAAACTCTAGGTCTCAAGGCAAGAAACCAGACATGACTGTTCGAAGGAAAGAGCCCCCGCCTGGCATGCTAAATAGGCAGATGTCATACGTAACCATTGAGCACGCACAAAAATCATTAGCGCCCAAGGAGCCTTTGATTCCCCAAGGGGAGAACAAGCATCATAGGCACAACATTGCTCAAGGCAAGGCTGATCGCTCAACAAAGCAAAGGGCACAATCGTCTAATAGCCTTGAGAAAATCATTCAGCTAGTGCCACGTCCACCTAGGAGTCCTAGATCTCCTATGCCCTCTTCTCCCAAACAGACACAGGAAGCACCACAGCAGTTGTCAAGGGCGACTGCTCAATTCCAATCTCTACCTCCATTTAAGCTTCCAACCGTCAAAGAGGTGGGACATGATGCCATCTGTACCTCTCGACCCAAGGATATGCCTGAGCCACCTAATGCGACTAGATCAGCTCATGTTCGATCTACACAAATGAGTGCTCAAAGGCCAACGAAAGACACAGCCACTTCTGATCGCCCTAGGGACTTGACACCGCAATCCACCAAGGGTAGCCAGCCCACTGAACTAGTTGCTACTACTTCCAATCAGGGATCACAGCAGCCACAGCCCTTGGCCATGACAATGCCCCTTGTGGAACGTGTCCTTAGTAATTTACATGTGGAGGAGGTGTCGCAACCAAATCCCTCAACAACTCCAGCACTTTCAAAGTGCCTAAAGCCTAGGACGGAGGAGTCGAACACAAGGGAGTTGGTTGAAAAGCTAGACTCTTTGAAAAGAGCGGCAGTTGTGCCCTCGCAACCGGGCAAGGCTATTCAGCAAACCACGGCTATGTCCCATAAGGACACACTAGAGAAGGGAAATGCTGAGGCCCGATTAAGCACATCAACGGTCGATATAGCCCAGGGTCCTGAGTCGTCGAGAGAGGCACCTTCATTGACCAAGAAAAAGAGGAGAAAGCAGAGAAAACAACAACAGTTGCAGGTGGTTGTGGACCCAAAGAACATTGAGACGAAGGGTGCTGGAGAGCTGATGAATAAAGCATCGAGTCCATCCACCAATGAACCCACTGATGCCTCTCCTAATAGTGGTGAAACCCCAGACACATCCGTGTGTTCTGAGAAACCAAGGCAACCGTTGCCATCAACAGTTGCTTGCAACACTCTATCCACTGACAATAGAACTCACATTGATCAATCAAGGGTGGATACAACGTCATCACAACAGGGTGACAAATCTATACCAGTCACATCCGAGAAGAACCATGACGAAATAACAGCAAAACCTCAGGAGAAACGTGAGGACCCCAAGAGCATAAGAAAACCTAGCGTTGACCAATCTTGCTCATCTAGGCCTGAGCCCCCAGCTATGCTAAAGCCTAAGGAAGCTCTTAGAACTTTGCATGAGATAGCAACCGAGCAAGCCCTCGTTGAACATAGAAGTGTCGCAGAATGCTTAACTGAGTTGGAGGCTAAGCTCAAAGTGGTCGTGCGTGTCTACGTCCTTGCGGACGTGGGCACGATCCCCAAGGAGCAGCTTGGAGAATACTTGACCTTTCCTCTATCATGGGAAGAACAAGAACATCTTAACGGGCACTGCGATAGGCTCCTGCATGAACAGATGCGACTCATGCCTGACGAGGAGGCTGACGAACTACGCTTAACCATCACGTTCAATGAAGTGCTTTGCCGACCGAATCTCGTAGACATAGAGCTATTAAAGCGACTGTCAGCAGGCCAGAGTCAATTTGAGCAGCGTTGGTGCGAAAGCCGCGTTGTAATGGCCGAACTAGGGGCTCATGGTCTCAGAAGAGCGATTGCCCAAATGGCGGTCTCAAAGAGACCCAACCTACGTGGCACCAACTTCCCTTCGAGTGCTCACTAACATTCGGGGTGCGGACTTAGCTGGGACTAGGCTACAGGGCCCTTTGATTGATAAGGTTCTCACCGAGGAGGAGTTACATATTGCCAGTAGACTCGGTCAAGGTTCCATGCTACTCGACGTGGCAAAATATCTATCAGTATTAAGTCAGCTGCCACGAATACTAGATGCGTGTGCCACGCTCCGGTACAACCCCGAGTTCTACACTTGGTTCTTATCCTCCTGATGTCACATGGATTCATAAATATGTATATAAATAAATACTGATTCTTGTGTCACCTTGTATAAACAATATCGACACACACAAGCAATGATAGTCAAGCGCAGGGAGAAGAGTCGAGTTTGACAGGCTAAGCTCCTCAGGTCCTCCTCACATCACACTTTTAAAAGTCGGGCGACCAGCCCCACCTCCAAGTGAAGGGCATGCAACCCATATTGCCGCCATAGGAGACCTTGACCAACAACTCTGATGGTGTAGACAGGGTGTAGTCCCTGCCTATGCTATGCGCTTCATAAACCACACTAAAATCCCTTCCATGCAAACAGTTGTATCCTATATCCAGGTCTGACCCTTGGATTGCATCTTGCAAGCTTCCCTTTGTGGCAGAACGCATGGAGAATCATGGAGAGCTAGCATGCAAAGATGCTCTTCGCAAAAGATGGGAGCATGTGGCACGCGCCCCTCCACCGGAGCGCTATGTGCCCACCATCAAGAAGTATGCCAAGAAGCGAGGCCCTAAGCGACATTGCCTAGGGCGAAGGCCGAAGAATCCTCGAGTCAAGAAAGTCGAGACTCGAAATGCGCAACAGGTGGCAGTACTAGTGGTGCGCACTCCCAGCTCCCGCTCGGGCCCCAGACGCTCAAAGGCAGAAAGGGCAGCTCGGAAAAGAGAAGAATTTAATGAACTATTTAAAGATATTCTGGAGACGATAGCGGGCCGGGATTACACCATTCATGTCCCGGCCGACATGTTCCCTGCTCACCCCCGTGGGAGCCCCACACCAGCAGAGCCCCAATCACCCGACCATCCAGACTCGCCCCGCCTCGTACAAATCGAGTAGCCCATAATGCACAAAGGGCTTATCAAATGATAACTGGCCAGGACTTTTTGCTTTAAATGGTTGAGTGTTCCCGACTTGTTAAGTGTTGACATGTTCCTGACTTGTATGAACTTATCATACCTGCGTTTAATATATGCTATTCCTTTAGCAAAAGAAAAAGCTAATCAAGCGCAGGTGAGAAATGTCTAGTCAACACCATAGAATTCAAATAAGTGATGTCTCCTTGCATTGCACTGGTTTATTATAGTTGCGACATACACAATGCATATGCTCTCATGAAGCAACAAGTGGATGCAGGATAATACAGGTCCCTGTGCGAAAATGCTCAATGCCAATCACCGCAACACCCACAACCCCACAGCGAGCCGCGGCAAAGCCACGCTGCTGAAAGCACCCTTGCCAATCGCCCACATTGCCACGCCCCCTTTCTCGATCAGGCTCTATAGTTGGCTCACGGCAGTCATTACCTCAATTGTACCAGCATCGCATGTGCCGCAAGGAGGGTTGCAATATCTCAAGTGTATCTCCCCCTTTCACCAAATGCTTCTCTAACAGCGAGGCTAGGGCACCATCATCATTGTACTACTCATCTTCTGAGCCTTCGAAGCTTGACATTCTCCAACCCATTGAAAGGCTGATAGCCTCAACATATTGTAATGGTTGTACTCAGGCAAAAAAATTAAAAAAAAATTAAAAAAATTAAAAAAAGAAAAGAAAAAAATGGAAAAATAAGAAGCACCCACGATCACAGCACAGCACCTAGGGGTCCTCAAATTAGGTACGTCTGGTGACCTTGGTCGACTGGCTTCGTCCCTAGTCCCCTAGCCCCTTACACTCACCCACAATTGTTCAGGGCACATCAAGGGCAGGACATACCTGGGGAGCTTGTCTCGCCTAGGGTTAGACATGTCGCCCTGACCCACTTGCACAATTTTCTTTTGCACTCTGCCTTCGTACCATTGCAATCAGTGGTAATAAGCACCGCACGATTGGCCATGAAAAGTACACCATACTCATCAAGCAAGTCCAATAGTTTCCAGCTATTGAAAGTGCGGTGTCCTTGTATTCCATTATGCTACATCGTGCCGTCGCAATGCAAAGGATGTCTCATATGCCTTCACGCGTACTCCTTCTCCACATGGACAACTTTGCTTCATCCACGAATTGTTATGAGAAACTAGCCCACGGTCTTCTAACTATGTAATATCTAAGTATGCACGAGCACTCACATAATATTTGCACCGAAGTATATCCACAGTTTGGGTCCTCAAGTACAGGACAATACTCTAGGCTTGCTTCGAGTTCGACCTGTCTCCCAAACTAATCAAAATATGTCTTGTGCACGATGAGAAGCCTAGTACTACCCCTTAAGGAGAGACCACATGTGAGGTTTTCCAATTGCAGGTATAAGGTGTTGTTCGCTCCTCATCAACACTCAACTTTGATCCTTGTCCCTTACCATCCAACAGGCCCGCAAAGAATCGTCATGTGCAGAATCCCCAACAAACCAACACTTGTGCTGGCCATCAATGCAATCCCCAACACAGCATAGCCCTACCACCAACTCCAACAACCTTCCACCAGCCACCTTGGCCACCAACAGGCCCCCAGGACCTTATGCCACACCACCACCAACACTCCTCCACGGAAACCACAGGCATCCTTGTCACTCACGTCTTCGGTGCATGCTACAGCCTGCTACCTACGACGGTGAGTGCCATGGGACTGGCACTCGTCTAGGAGGGGGGTAATGTTAACCCCAACACGAAGAAAGCAAAAGGAAATGGAAAAGACGCAGGGCAAAGGCGGAAAAATGTAGCCCGACTGAAGAAAGAAAAGGAGAAAAGAAAGCGCAAGGGCAACCTTAAAAGTCCAAGGCAAAGGAAAAAGGGGAAAGGCGCATTTTAAAATAAAAAGGCGCACCCTGAAATCTTGTAAAAGAGCGCCGGGCTCTCACCCGGGCAATTTGTAAATATAGATGACCGGTGGACAGAAAGCTAGGAAGATAGAAGGACAATGGGAAAAAGGGCCTAGGCTATGGCCGGCCATGTAAAAAGGGGAAAAGGGGATGACCGCCCAAAAGGAATTTAGGGTTTTGTATATAAGGTTGAAAAGTGAATGAGAAGCTCATTCTTGTGTGTGGCCAAAAGTGGCTCTCCTCTTCTTCTTCTTCTCCTTCTTCTTGCTTGCTTGAGCTTGTGCTTGAGAGAGGGAGTGTGAGAGTGTGAGGCAGTGAGTGTGTGAGGGTGAGGGACTGAGGAGAAGAAGCTCTCCATCTTCTCCTCTCTTCTTCTCTTCTCTTCTCTTCTCTTGTCTTGCTCGCGGACATGGAGCTTGGAGTGTGGAGCTTGAGGATGGAGCTTGCTTGAAGCTTGCACTTGGATCGTGGAGCTACCGGAGTGCGCGGGAGAGGAGGTAACTCGAACGGCATCAAGGTAAGCTCATTACACCCGTAAGGTATGCATTGCGCGTCGGCTATGTGAGAGGTAGCCATTAATGCTCGGCTTGGAACGCTTGAATCAATAAGCGGTCTGTGGGTCTTGGCGGTTGAGTGAAAGCTCCCACAGAAAGGTATGTAGTGCGGCCACTTAGCCACCAAGCTCCCAGGGAGGCTTAGAAGCGATCCAACCAGCATGCACGCCATGTTGGGCCAGAATGCCTGTTGTGCCAAGTGTAGGGTACATTTGAATGCCCCAAGGCCAGCACTGCTACATCACAGCGGTCACACACAGCTTCCAGTTGGTTCCAGGCCTCCAGCTCCTCCAACACCATGCATCGTGGCAATCACACACAGCTTCCAATTGGTTCCAGGCCTCCAACTCCTCCAACACCATGCATCACGTTCCACGATACCGGTCACTAGGGAGAACCATCATGTTCCAATCCCTAGCCAGCATAGCCGGTTGGTCTTGGATAAGTTGTCTTATTGCCTCCCATTGCCTGGCTTTGAGGGCCGATGTGTTGCTTGCATAAACAGAGATCATCAAGAATAGATAGAGTATCCTAGAATATCAAGTGTGTTGCAAGTTGCCTCATCAATTTTAACCTCCTGCAGAGCAATTGCATGCGAGTGATACCTACGGAGGATCCCATACACTATTTGTTTCTTGAGATCTGAGCCCATTCTCCTGATGTTCCAGGAGAACATTTTGATTTTTGGTGAGCTCCTGCTATGTTTAGCAGAGCCTGTCTGGTGTATCCATGAACTCATGCTCATCAATCGGGGCATAGTAGTTACAATCAACAAGAGGCTGGCGAGCAAGGCATTTAAGAGAGACCTTGTTCGACTTCTTCTTACCACCATTCTTCTTGTTGGAAGCTTTGGGTTGTGCATTCTCCTTATTACCATCCGACAGAAGTTGCTTGTGTTTGAGTCGAATCTCCTTGCTTATGCATTCTGCAGTCTTGGGGGGGCCCTGTGGGGTTGAGGTAGATGCCTCACGTAGCTTTGGATCTGGGACCTTAGCTTTATCCTTCGCACTGGGATCAGAAGGCGTCGGCACAGCAGGCTGTGGAGGGGGGGGATTTGCATGAGGAAAATCTTTGTTAGTATCAGTTTCACCATGAACTTCCTCCACCTTCTCTTCTGCCTGCTTCTGGGGGCAGTTACGTGCGAAATGGCCACTGGTGCAGCAATGGTAGCACGCATCAAGAAAGGGGGATAATTTAACACTGAGTAGGATCTCCATCCCTGAGGAATCCTGCAGTTGCAAGTATTCGGGGTTCATTGCGACGATCCCAGAGGATGTAAATCGGGTGCATTTGTGACCCCATGAGCATACAAAATGTTGCCCAGCATTGCAACAATGGTTAGTGCCTCTCCATCCAGCCACGGAGGCAAATCAAAAAGGGATATCCAAATGGGACATTCATGTTGGAGGACGTCGTCAGGGGTGAAAGAGGACGACCAAGGCAAAGCATAAACCAGGTTGCCTCTATAGCCAACAAAGGACGACAAGACCCAGTCTCTCTCAGTTTTCGAGGCCAGCACCACCAAGAAAAAACCCTTCTCGACAAACCTGAACTGGTGGAGGGTAGCCTTGCCCTGATAGGTTCTTTCAAACCAGTGTGCAAACTCCTCCTCCAAGGAAGGCCGCCCCAGAAAGTACAAATACACACCAGCAGACCAAAGAGTAGCATACCTTTGTTTGACACTCTCAAGTGACAGCACCATAGGGGCTTGGTGAACCCGTGCTCCCTCTGCAGCTTTTGCCCTACACTCCTTGTTGCGACGTACCTGGTCCTCACGTAGGGTATGCTCGATCTCCGCCATGTCCACATGGGGACTGCTCAACGCGTGCTTGTAACTTCCATTCGTAGACGAAGGTTCTGCAGGCATCTCAATTCTCTAATGCTTCACCGAGCCCTTCTGCATGCAGGCACGTGCGTCATTAAGGCGGCATGATGGTACTGCCGCCATGTTAGCAAGAGTAGGATGGTACTACTGCCACGTTAGCCTTCCAGAGAGTTCTAGTGGGGTGATTGCTCACAAGCCTCTATGCTCAAGAAGTTACTCTTTATGAGTAGAGCCGAAAGTTATAAGACATTTTGTGGATCGATACTACTATAATTCATTTGTTGTGACACTTTTATACTTGGTGCTCTTAATTTATGGCTTTGACTTCTTGCTTGGAGCTTAGAGGATCTTGAGGATTATAGTAAAGCTCTAGAAATGTAGTTAATTAATTAAGACTCAATTAAAAAGTTAAGTATTAGGTTTGATCCATACCAACTTCTTCCAAGCTTTGTTTATCATTCAAGGTCTAAAAGGAGACATTCATAAGGATGATGTATCTCAATAGGTGAGTCCCCAACTTTCTCTTTATCTTTTCTTGACATATGTGATACACTTGGTGGAGTAACATGTGACCTCAATCTGCCACTCCAAGGTCTATCGACAAAACCATAACTAGGAGGCTATTGTGGTCCACTCAATGTTTGTGACTGCTGACCTATTTTCTACACATCCATATTCTCATTCTCATCAATTATCCCAATTGTATTCTGCACATTACTATACTAGCTACTCATTTCATCAAAAAAGACATCCTTGCTAACTCTCATCTCACGTGTAACAGAGTTATAACATCTATATCCCTTCTGCTCATGAGAATATCCAACAAATACACATTTTTATGCTTTGGGATCCAATTTACTGTGCAACTCATCAGGAATATGCACATAAGCAATACATCCAAATACTTTCAAATGGACAGATTTGGTTTTCTACTCGTAAACTTCTCTTTGGGTATCATACCATGTATAGCAACACTAGGTGTCCTGTTCATAATGTATATAGCAGTAGCAAGTGCTTCAATCCAATAGTACTTAGATAAGGTTCTTTCTAACATTAGTGCAGAAGCCACCTCTACAATATACCTATTTTTTCGCTTAGCAACTCCATTTTACTACAGAGTATATCTACATATATACTACCTCTGTATACTATTTTTTTGCAAAAAATCAAAAAACTCATTGAAAAGAGATACTCCCCTTCCATTTGACCTTAGACATTTAATATGCAACCTTGTCCCTTTCTCAACCAAAGGCTTAAAGCTTTTAAAGTGAGTAAATACCTCGCTTTTCTCACGCACAAAGTAAACCCATACTTTGCAAGTATGATCATCAATGAAGGAAATATAATACATGCAACCACTCAAAGTTGTAGTCTTTATTGGACCCCACACACAGAATCTATCAATTCAAGTGGCGTCTTATGTACATACTTTTCATGTAGAAACGCATGTCTTGCTTGCTTTTTAAATTGGCATGCTTCACATACTTTATGCATCCCATCAACCTTAAACTTTGGTAAGCCATCCACAATTTGTTTTGGTTGCATGTCTTTTAGTTGCTGCACATTCACATGACAAATTCTCTTATTCCAAATGTTAATATCAATGCCATAACACCTGAACCTTACGCAAACATAGTAGCATCTATTTCAAGTAGGCTTACATTAAGAGTAGACAATCTGCTAGCACATTTTCCTTTTACAATTAACTTGCAATCATTTTTTAGATCTTCTACATAACAACCATCAAATGTGAATCGAAGCTACAATCCCTATTCTACTATTAAACCAATTTATTTATTTATTTTGCAAATTTTGGTACATGTAGCACATCAGCCAAGTACTTAGTTTTGTCATCCTACATACTCAAAGGAACATTTTCATATGAGTAATGGGGTGAGCTATATCATATCTTGTGTCCACATAGCCCGGAGACTTTGGACTACACATCTCTCTAAACCACTCTCCATGAGAAGTCATGTGGTTAGAGGCACCTAAATCTACATACCATGCATCATTCTTTGATGAACCATCAACAATCTAGAGCATGGGTATGGCGGATGCAACAGAAAGAGAATGTTCATGATGGCATAGATTGAAGAGACCAATTGTTACTCAAGTGAATTAGGTTCCAAGATGGAAGCTTGGACTCATAAACACAATCTTGAGTATGAGGCTGATAGACACTAATTGAAATGGGAAAGCATCATGATATTGCATACATCATATATATGAAAAAGTGGAAGTCAAGTATAGTTGCTGGATGGGTAGCAGTTTCCCTCTCTATGCATATGGGATTCTTGCAGCCTACATGTCCTAAGCCCAGAACTGCCTCATACAAAGAGGCCACAGTAGGTGTGATTGTAAATATCTCAACACCCCTCCTCAATCATAACCAAGAAAGACACTAAGTATACAAAGGTTGTCATGAGTAGAACCTTGCTAATTGTAGACATGGAAAGAACCAACCATACAAAGCTAGAGGCTCTCACAAGGCCTCACTAAGTGTGTAGAGGCTATAGTGTGCAGAGGTTACATGAGGAGTTTACAAGCTTATGTCACAAGCATTAGGGCTAGACATTACAAGGCTAAAAAGGTCTGGTAAAAATTAGGTCAAGGACCGGCATGCCCTTGCAGTTTTCAGCATTTCTTTTGACATAGATCTTCAATTCATTGCAAGTCTTCTTGTCGATGTAGTCCAACTTGCTCTTTTTGATCTTGTACTTGTTATTCACTTTGCTTGCGGCTTCAGTGTCCATTGCTTTGATCTTTGGTCCTCTTCTTCTAGGTTCTCCTAGTCTTCTCTTTTATTGATTTTGCTTGCAATAGTTGCATCAGTCTTTATGTCCATGTCCCCCTCAAGCAAAGATATAATCTTTGAGGTTTTCATGATTATCGAGGTAGCTTGAATGTCTTCAAAAGCTTCAAATGAGATCATTGATTACATATTAGAACAAGTAAGTATATCCATCCCTGCAAGTGGAATAAACAAGTCTTCTATGTAGTTGAAATGAGCATCAAGAGTAATGCTACTCTTCATGAGAAGCATCCACTTAAAGACCTTCATGTTTGGCATTAGTATGACCAGGAATAGCTTCAAATGATTGAGAATAACCAGAAATCTAGATGATCTTGAATGTGTTAAAAAACACAAGTGCCAAGAAGCACTAGAATAGTATCAAGAGATACTATGTAATTGAACCACTTTTGATGTTGATTCTTGAGCTTTGATTTCTCACTTCCCTTGCTTATTTGAATGAGATACTGAGTAGATCAGAGTTGCAAATTGTTGGTTGAGCCCAAAGGAATGAGAAATTGAATAGGCTTATGAGCTTTGAGCTCAAGGGCCATGGCTGCCCTCTGTTTAGGGTTCACAGGTGACTGCTTTTTTTATGACAGCAACATGTACAAGCAATCCTTGTGGGAGATATCTGGTGGGTAGAAAGTTTATGAGGTGAGCTTCAAAAAGCCCTATGTCTGCATGAAAGATCGCGGCCTGTGCACGCAACAATAGCAGTACAACCTGCTTTGTGCCTTTTTGAGACAGCGATGAAAAATTCAAGCAATGTCGGCTCCTATAGTGCACAATGTTGGGATCTATCATGATGGACTGAAGCGCCCTGAGTCACGGATCAAATCCCTAGAAGGAAGCTCATGAAGATATGCCTTGTATAGAGAGATCTAGGAGCTCAAAGGAGGTAGGGTACAGGCTAGCTATGGCTACCACAAGCTTGATTGAAGATACAAGTGAAAATAGAAGAGGAAGATGAGATCTTGAGCAAGTATTGATCTGACCAAAGATGGAGAGGGACCAGATTAGCAGAGAGAAGAGCTAAGCCATGCTCACCATGGCTCTGAAACCATGTTGAAATATGCGGATCTAGAGCATGGCTATGGTGGATGGAACACAAAGAGAATGTTCATGATGACATAGACTAAAGAGACTAACTGTTACTCAAGTGAATTAGGTTCCAAGATGGAAGCTTGGACTCATAAACACAATCTTGAGTATGAGACTAACAATGACCAGGACACTAATTGAAATGGGAAAGTATCATAATATTGCATTCATCATATATATGAAAAAGTGGTAGTCAAGTACAATGCTTTATAGTTGTTGGATGGATAGCCGTTTCCCTCTCTGTGCATATGGGATTTGTACAGCCTATATGTCCTAAGCCCAGAACTGCCTCATACAAAGAGGCCATAGTAGGTGTGATTGTAAATATCTCAACAGCTACACCAGCAAGGTGAGGGCTATGGGGGTTGCTCCAACTTCTTGGCTCAAAGAGTGCCCAAGAAGAATGCAACCAATAAGAAGCTTGAACAGAGTGGCTATGATTGCCAACAAAGAGATTATTGTTGTAGGTATTTAAATGGAAGTTGAGAGTGTGCTAAACCAAGCTCAAGCTCACGAAGAAGAAGGCTCTCATACCAATTGAAGGGAGGTGAGCCCTAAAGTGGAAGCAGAAGCCAGACCAAGAGCTATGGTGGAAGGAGCAAGAGCAAGAGAGAGAGACACACAATGTGGGAACTTCAACAATCACAATCTATGACTGGTCTTCCCTTTATTCAAATGTCACTGAAAGAATAAAGAATGAAGTGACAATGATGGGCACTCGCCGCCTGTAGTATACAAGTGCGGTTACTGTCAGTGTAGTAATACACAGGCGGCTAGGCAGAGGTGCCTTTACCCCCAACACAAATAACACACACACACTTGTGTGTGTGCGCGCGCGCGCACGCGCGCGCGCGCGCGCGCGTGTGTGTGTGTGTGTGTGTGTGTGATAAATTGGTAAAAGAGGTATAAAATATGATTCAATAATTTTATCACTTTCTCTCTCAACATTTGAAGTTATAAAGAGAGATTTAGTATACATGCACATGGTTTGAAGCACTTCTAGAGACAATCACCACATACTTATATTGAAAATGCAGTTTTCAACTCATAATTGTGGGGGGGGGGATGGAGAGAGAGAGAGAGAGAGACACACACACACACACACACACACACACACACACACACGCACAGCACAAATTTGGGGATCTCTAAGATTTGTCTAACTCAAATCTCTAGCATACCAAAATTAAGAGGGTCTCAAATTTGTAATAGCTTAATTTGTTTTCTTAAAATTATGGTTTGAAATTTTCTAAAAACCTACTTGAATTTCTCTAGTCTTGCAATTGATGCCTACTAAGTTTGCATTGTACTTTTGTCTTATAGTAGCTTTTTCAAATACTCATAGAGAATATTTATAATGTTGATAGTTGCATTATTTATGGCCAAAAATGGGGTAAGTGGAGTATGTTAACATATACATATAAAATATATGTAACCTTATTGATCCATTTTACATAGAGATTCTTATGTATAAGAATGGGGTACAGACATCACATGCAAATAAAAAGAGGGTGATATTTCTTTTATAAGAGTCACATAGGAGGTCATATTTCTCATGTACAAGCCATAAATATGGATCATATTACTCTTATCAAAGTTTTATAAAAGGGGCTTTTGGGAAGTCTTTAGGTAATATATCTCCTTTATAAATAGTGAATCCTCTTTGGGATATATATATATATATATATATATAAAGAGAGGGAGAGAGAGAGAGAGAGAGAGAATGTGTGTGTGTGTGTGTGCGTGCGCGCACATGCACACATGTGTATGTGTGGGTTGGTGTGTGTATTCTCACCTTGATTTGACTTCGCCTTTAGTGGTGAATTCATTGAATCATAAATGTGAATATAGTAATATTTTTATTACTCCAAAATTTATTAAGTAAGGTGTTGTGTAAAAGCATGCGTGCATAGATGCCTTGCTTTAAGGGGATCTAACCTCAAGAAAAGCTGAGTTGGGTTTGCCCACACAAAGAAACCCTCCACCCATCCCATCAAGAAGTGCATTGAAGTGCTAGGTGGTAGGTTGAAGGAGAAAATGACAATGATTGTGCATTAAAAGACATTAGAAACATTAAAAAAATTTGCACCAATAGCATGCACTAATATGAAAGGTGGCCTAGAAATTTATAGAAACTTATGAGAGCGATTAGAGAAGAGAAATAATCATGAGCATATACTTCTCGATAACATGCCAACCATCTCAAAAGATTAGCTCAAGTCACTTCAAACTATAGGTTGAAAGAGGAGATGAGAGCAAGTGGCTATTGTTGGAGAGAGAGAGAGAGAGAGAGAGAGAGAGAGAGAGAGAGAGAGAGAGAGAGAGAGAGAGAGAGAGAGAGAGAGAGAGAGAGAGAGAGAGAGAGAGAGAGAGAGAGAGAGAGAGAGAGAGAGAGAAGCTTACTCAAGTACCTCTTGGGTATCTCAATTGTCATATTGCTAATTTTATATGTTTCTTTTTATTTTGGTCCCTCTTTAATGAATCTACAATGTAAAAATAAAGAAAGACCAAGTCTGACATATAGGTTTGAATGCATTATTATTGCTCTTGCATCACCATATCTATATGACAAATAAGTCTAGTATGGATTATTAAAAAGATTATCATTTTCAAAATTTAATAATTCACTTTATAGTAAATGTCAAACAAGATCTATGTGAGTAGAAGGTAAAAGGGTGACCTAAGTTGAGGAACACTACATTGACTTGGGGGGGTGTGATTGTCATTCAAGACCCTTTGTTGGGTCTAAGAGGTGATCAGATGGTAAACAAAATATTCCATGGTTGACTAATGATGGTCGATAGATGGCATTGTAAAGAAATGCTTGAACGAAGGTAGAGAACTAAAAATGTATGACAAACAAAGTGAAAGTTGTAGAAATCAAGGTGAAGAGAACTTGAGTTGAAGAATGAATGAATGAGTAATCAAACTATGTGCTAGTATAATATAACAGGCTTCAAATCTTTGTGTCTCAAGTGGAATAGGGATTAGGTGAGTTGCAAGAAAAACCAAGAAACTACTAGCTACAAAATTTTGGCTTCAATTTGGCAACTAGCAGCTCCTTAGTTTCTTTTCTACCCTTCTTGCATACTTATTGGACTAAGCATCAACTTTACAAATTGAATGCACATATTAAGATAATATTACATACATTAACATATATTGAGACAATTAAATGTACAATGACTAAGAGTAGATGGTATTACTAGAAACATATTAAAGATGTATACATGATTTTGAGGCCAACTATTTTGGCTTCTAGTACCTAATATGCTATTATGTACATCAAAGCTCGCATATCCTGCGAAGAGCTATTGCCACCATCCCCTCCCTTTGCATCATCACTCTCATCATCCTCATCAGTATTTCTCTCCTAATTGTGGTGCTCTTCGCTCTAATCTACATCATCCTTGTTATACTCCCTTCCTCTTAAGCAGCCTCGCTATGTTGTTGTCCCTATTGATAGAAGAATTTTAACCTTAGAACAACTTAGAACTTTCAATGCATTCAATCAAAGAAATGACTTCACAAATTATTTGTACCATGATTTTAGGCTATTGTTGCTTTATGAGATGACACCCTAATGCCATAATTGTGTCCATGTGTTGAGCCTATTATAATGATGCTTATAAGTCACATGGCTAGTTGGCAATCAACCAACAATACTCAACTGCAAAATGACAGCACCACGAGTATTAGGATACTATTAATGCTAAATAATTACATATAAAAAATTTATTAAAAAAACAAATACTTACAAAGTCTACTTCCATGTGTTGATGCCTCTTGACCCAACACCAAATTGCTCCATTTGGATTCATAGTGCCTCCCTCTACAATGGGTTGAAAACCTCGAGATCCACCTTGCTCTAGGCTTCTATCCACTATTGACCATGTGCAAGCACATTGGCATTGGCTTGGGATCCAAGCCTTTCTTTAACCTCCTCTTAATTTCTATTGTGATGTGCTTAAACCATGGCTCTCTTGGATTAGAAAGTGTCTTTTTGGTCCTTTCTTGAGCCTAAGGGTCCTTAGATCTCAAATGTGGGGGATTAGGATACATCTCATGCAGTTCAACAATGTTTGCTTGCAGAAAAGGCAATGCAATTGGATCCCACTTTTGAAAGGCTAAAACACAACCTCTGTAATTTTCATGTAAGTAGCTCAAGTCTCCTTTCTTGCATGATTTTGAAGGATTCCACCCAAAGGATTTAGTTGGTAGTACACATCTAGTTGAGGTTCTACCTTTGTCTCTTCATGCTAGTGGACTTCTACCAAAATCTCTCTATTTTGTTTGTGAAGAGAGGCTCCAACCATTACTAAAACAACCTCTACCTCGGTAGTTACACCCATGGTTGCTACTATTACTACTCTCACACTACGACTCATGCAATGAAAATAGCCAAAGGGTGGTCATATACTCATATAGCTTGGCTTCGATAGGAGGATGCCCAAAGAAGGTCTCTACCTTAGCCATCATTCTCTCTCTCTCATCCTCAAGGTTGAGATCTTAAGATGATGACCCTCAAAACTTATCTTAAGATGAATAGGAACACCTATAAAAATAGAGTATAATAGGATTAGTGGAATAATATGACATACAAATATATATAATCAAACAAATACACACATATATATATACACACACATATATAGGCACATGCATAGCCCCAGGTAGTTCACTATATGTATACGCTCTATATCACATGCATTCAAGGCCTATTTATAAATATCCTTATCTGTGAATTTTCCCTTATAAAACATAACCCTTTTCTATTCAATCTATAAGTAACCCCTTAATATGGGACCTTTCTATATGTAAAAAATGTGTAAAAATGGTATTTTAAAAATTCCTTATGTTGAACCCACGTGATACATGCATATATTTATGCCTGGCCTCCCCAGGGTGGGATAGCCTATGTTTATACATATGCCTATATGTATATGTAGCATGACATGGTAGAACAAAATTAATAGCATAACATGATATATTAATACACATAGGCTTACACATATACATAAATGTATCCATACATATATGTATACACATGGATATGTGTGTAAGTGCATATGTAAGCACGCGCGCGTGCATGCACGTGCACACACACACACACATATGTAGCCTATACATATGCCTGCACCTATACATATAAGTAGTCTATATGCATATATATACATATTATAGAAGTTACATAGTGCAACGAATAGAATGTGAGCAAGGAGTAGAGAATACACAATAAATATGAGAAGAATGGACATTGCTTTACTTTCAAATGAATTGATACAAAGATGGCTCTGTCGACCCGTGTGCTTCCACTACTGTGAAGCTTAGATGGTGATTCAAATAGATGATATAGGCAAAGAGCTTAAGGCTAGTTAGAAGAACTCTGATTGGGTGAAAGATAGATTGATGATGATTTTGGAGGGGTCTTCCTTTTATAGCTTGGGAAGGTAGTCTAGTCAGCCTGTCCAACCATATTATGAATCTTTCCTAGTTGATCTTTCTTTTTTATAGCTCCTCTAAGACCCCTCTCATCAAGGGCCGCTTCCACAGCCCTTGGATCCCAAAATAGGGGGTCTGATAACTCCATAACCCATAACTCAATGCATTGTGCCTCGAGTAGATACAACCATAAGTACTCTAACCCAAAGGCTAGATCCACAAATATCATCTTTTTGCCATTCGATCACATAGACCTCATCTAATATACAAGTCACAATGGTTTCTCCTCATGATGGGAGCCTTAAAACTTAGAGCACAATGGATCATTGGCAGTACCTTATGAGGGTGGGGTATTGAGCATATCTAACACCCCCCTCAATGTCTACATCCTTGGCCTAATGTCAAGTCTCTGAAAATGAACTTGAAGTAGATTTTTCATAAGAGATTTGGTGAAGATATATGCTCCATTCTCCTTTGTTGGACAATAGACAATAGCAAATCTTTTATAAGAAATTTGCTGAAGATGTCTACTCCATCCTCCTTTGTTGCACAATAGACAAGTTCTCCTATCCCATCCTCGATCAAGTCATGCACGTAGTGATATTAGATCTCAATATGTGTATATGAAAATTTGAATTTTTGGCAATGGTGATACAACTTTAATCGTCACATCTTATCATTGTTGGATCTTCATCTTGTACTCTCATATGCCACAGAATCCTCCTTAACCATATTGCTTCACATGCAGCAAAACAAGTTGCCTTGTATTCTTCTTTGATAAAAGACAATGCCATAGTTGGTTGCTTCTTAATGATGTAAGAGAAGATTTTTGAACCCAAAGAGAAACAATATCCATAAACTAATTTCTTGGATTCATTTATTTCTACCCAATCTGAGTCACAATTTCCCACAAGAGGACTTCTAGAACTATATGTGATAGCATAGTTAAGAGTTCCCTTTAGTATTTGAGAATTTGTAACCCAACTTTCTAATTACTTTCTCGTGGTTTATTTGAGAACCTACTCAAAACACTAACATTAAAACTAATATGAAGTCTAGTGTTGCATGAGTAGATGAGGGTTGTAACCAATCTCCTGTATCTTCTAATGTGTCCGCTAGTGCTAATATATCCTCAATGGATAACTTCACATTGACCTCCATAGGTATAGCTATCTCCTTATACTCAATCATGCCAAATGCTTTTAAGATCTCCCATGTATACTACATTTAAGAGATAAAGATTTTGCTAGGATCTTGCTAGACTTTAATCCACTAACAATAGTGTAACAAGCTCAAGTCTATCATTTCAAAATCAAAGCTCAAAGCCTTTCGAGTTTGATGGATCGTATCTTCATAATCACCTCTAATAAGAAGATCATCTAGATATATATATGACAATTACTGTAGGCTGTCCACCATCCTTATAAACATATAAGTTAGTATCTGAGGCACATCTTTTTAAATTTAAGCCCTAAAATTTTTTATCTATTTGTTGGTACCAGACTCTAGGGATTTGTTTTAGCCCATACAATGCATTCTTTAGCATATAGACTTTATTCTCAGATTTTTTTTTTTTGGGGGGGGGGGGAGGGAGCTCAAGCCCGATGTGGTTGAGCCACATACACCTCCTCCTTAAGGTTACCATTCAAGAATGTTGATTTAACATCCATTTGGTAAATTGGTAACTTCTTACGAGCGGCCACTACAAGTATTGTGCGAATAGTAGTTATTCTAACAATTAGAGCAAATGATGCTTGAAAATGAAATCCTTCAACTTGTGAAAATCCATGTGTAGCTATTTTGGCTTCATACTTTTCTAACCTTCCATTAGCCTTGTACTTTACATTCTAGATCCACTTGGTACCATTATTCTTTCTCTTTTCTGGCTGATCCGCTAGCTCCTAGTATCATTCTTCATTATATTGTCATACTTAGCTTGGATAGCTACTCTCCATGCTAGGTTGGCAAGTATTTCCTCCAAGTCTAATGACTCCTTTACTTCTCTTGTAATGTCAGCCCCATCAAGGCCATATTGACTATGTGAGCAGAAGACTTTCTTTGCTCCTCTATTCTCTAATATCTCCTTGGTCCTAAATAGTGAATATGCATAGAGGAGCCTTTGCCATGTTCTTGCTTTCTTGTGGAAATGTCTTTCGCTATTGCTTGTCCATCATACAAGCTTCACATGGTTCATTCATTTTAGTTACTATAGGTAGGTGAGTAACCATACCTTTCTTATGCATGTTCATTAACAATACAAGACTAATGTAATCAAATCTTTCATGCCAAAGTTTACTTATACCCATGCTAGCAGCTGTAAGAGCACTTACCTCATATAGGTTATTCCTTCTTTCTTCTTTGTTGCAACAACTTTGCTAGTATTGTCGATAATTTTTGCACATGTCTTAATGAATCTCACGTTATGGCCAAGATTAGTTATAAAAGAAAATAATTGATAATAAATTTCTATTAATCTCTAGAACATACAACCCATTTAAAATATTTTTGAGTTCACCATTTGTAGCAACAAAGGAAATAGTATATATACCCTTAATAGCATATTTTGCATCATTTCAACCATCATAGTGATGGATTCTTACATAGGTTACATAGAACTATATAGACCTTTCTTGTTGGTCACATGATGGGAGGCACCACTATCCAATACTCATAAGTCAATGGTAGGTATTTCTTATGCCATAGAACACACTTTCTCAATGGTTGCCATAAATAACTCTAACTTTGCTTCAATTGTATTGGTTGTCTCCTTTTCTTTAGTATTCACAATGTCATTCTTTTCATCTACCTTCTTGACATAATAATCTATTGCATGTATTTCTTCTTGTAGTAGAAGCACTTTTCTTGAAACTTTTTCTTGCTACCCTTCTTCTTTTTTGTTACTATCAGTAGAGAAACCACCTTTGCCTTTTGCATTGGCAAAAAATGCAGCATCTCCATTGTTGCTATATTCTCGGGCTTTAAGCCACAACTCCTCCTTCATTAGTAGTGCACAAAATTCCTCAAACATCAAAAGTTTGGGTCCTCTCTAAGTGTTTAGGGTAGTTACCAATCCATCAAAATTTGGTGGATAAATCTGAAGACACCTCCTAGCTCTTCATTAGTCTTTTGTATCCCACCACCAACCATCTAGTCACGTAGATTCTTGATATGAGTGATGAATGCTTCAATTGTCTCTCTGTCACAATAGACTTCTTTGATGCTAGTTGATTCTCCAAATTTTGAACCGTTGCTTAATTTCACATTTCATAATGACTCCTTAGTACGTTCTAATCCTTTGATGTCTTGATTGTATGTTAAATCAAGGTCAAAGCACTACTAGAACAACTTGTAACTAAGACTCATAACACATCTACATTCCTTCATTTCCAAGCCATAGAAGTTCTGCATTTAGAGGGATCATAACACTCAAATTGATGGGTCACAAAGTAGCAGTTCCAATAGTTTGTACCATCTAACTTGTCTTTACTCAAGATTGGTGGATGAATCCTTGGCGTTTAAATTGTTGGTACATCAGCACCACTGTGAAATTATAGTTTGTACCATCTAACTTGTCTTTACTAAAGATTGGTGGATGAATCCTTAGTGTTTAAATTGTTGGTACATCAGCACCAATGCCTAATGCACTGGAACTGCTACTTGATGTAACAAACAACATTTCTCCTCTTTGTTGTTGAAGCCCTTGTCTCTCCCATACTCTTCACTCCTTCGAGTCCCCTAGGCTCTAATACCATGTAGAAATTACATGGTGCAGTAGATAGAATTTGATCAAAGAGTAGAGAATACAAAGTAAATATGAAAAGAATGAAAATTGATTTAATTTCAAATGAAAAGATACAAAGATGGCTCTATCTACCCGTGTGCTTCCATTGTGAAGCTTAGATGGTGGTCTAGATAGATGATAGCTAAAGAGCTTAAGGCTAGCTGGCTGCTGGAAGAACTCTGACTAGGTGAAAGATAGATTGATGGTGGCTTTGGAGGGATCTTCTTTTTATAGCTTAGAAAGATAGTCTAGTTGACATGTTCGCCTTACTTAGTTGATCTTCCTTTTATAACGACCCTAAAACCCCCTCCCCAATGAGGGGCCATGCAATCCCAAAATGGCGGTCCTTGATAACTCCCATATCCTACAACTCAATGCATTGTGTTGCAAGTTGCTATAACAGCATGAGTACTCTATTTTACCCAAAGGCTAGATCCACAAAGGTCATCTTTTTGCCATCCAATCACATAGACTTCATCTAATATATAACTTAAAACCCAACCAATATCTAGGCTCACATATGGCTTCCACTTGGGCTCTAATCTTCAACTAGTATTAGACTAAGCATTTGAGAATCTTCTTCATTCTTTTTTTGAGCCCTGATTCAAAGCTTCAACTCAGGGTTTGATGGCAACCATTGCTTCTTCCTCTCAAGGTATGCATTGAGCCTTTCCTTCTCTCAGCTTGTTCCAGCTTGCTCTCGGCTTGTGGTTCGTTCGCATAACTTATAGCACAGACACGGAAATAGAGCAAGCAATCTATTGACAAACAAGTTCAAACAAGTTCCTTAACTTATCTTCAAGTTAATCTTTATCTCCCGCCCATACAAGAGAAATTATGTATCACTTCTGTCCAACAGAAGTACCCCTTCTGCCTTGCAAAAGTAACTGGTCCAAATCACATGGCACCACAAATTCAATCCTTTATCTAGAATAGGATCTCCCAACATGCCCAGATGTTGGGGGCCACTAACGTCTTTAACTCCATTCTAGACCTAGCAAGGGGTGTCCAGAGCTCCAATTGACCCGCAAGCTATCTAGGAGCGAAACATCATTCCCATGGTTGGCCTTTTCACCACTTGACCTTTGGCCCATGAATTGAGCAGTGCTCTCTTTGGGTTAATCTGCGATGCGATCATGGAGCCGATCCACCCATGCAAAATATCCTTCCTTAATTAAATCCTTTAAGAATCAAGCACAAACAAGGCATTCAGCCCTAATATCATTTTCTAGGAAAACATTCCTTTATCCCCATGGAAACTTGTCATCTCAGACCATTGCCATGCATTTAGCATAAATCACAAGCACTTGGAACAATCATCCAAACAACAAACTAACAACCAGTTGAATGTAAAAGCATTTAAGATGTTGTTAGATCAACCAACAAAAAACCAGTTGTATTCTTGCCAAACAATGCAAGAATAATCGTGATAACATTACCATCGCATATATATTCTTCCCCTTGGGATCAAAGAGTGATTCTATGTAAAATTTACTTAATACTTGTATGCATAATTTTTAATGTCATGATTATGCCATTCATAACCCTTGATCGATTTCTCCTTGTAATTGCTCTATCAATGAACAAACCATATGCAACTAGGTGCAATTGACTTTCCTTAATATATGCACTTTGCAAGCTCAATCTTTTGAATATGTGAACTAAAATTTATCATGCATCATAGCATGGGGCCTAACGTATCTCATACGAGAATCAAAACAGGCATCTATCAATTTGGAAATACATTATTTACGACTGAAACCACAGTTGGATTGACAATGATGCCTTTGCCCAAAGCTTCGTTGTTGGTTGTGGGATTGCCATCCACACGTGACATTCTTCGCTTGGAGGCCATCGTCCGCATGTAGATTCAAGGGATAAAGAAGGAAGAATAGATTCTAGATGGGAGAGCGTAAGAGAAGATGGGTAAGTCGAGGATCGAAATAGAGGGAATTGAGCTAACTCCCTTCCTTGCAGCCTCTCAAGGTGACTCTCTCTCTCTTTCAAGCTCTCTCTCACAATCTCTTGGAGGGGTATCCTTTTCTCTACCTCTCTCTCGCAGCCTCTCGGGGTCTCCTTATGCTCCCTTATGCCTCCCCATGCCTCATATTTATAGTGAATTAGAGGAGAGAGCTTGTGGTTGAGAAGTGGAGCTCTTTGTGGAGGCGGATCTTGAAAAGATCAATGATTTGATACTCAGATCATACTAATGGTTCCATTGGCTCTAAAAGGGGGGTAAAACTCCAAGACACTTGCTTAGAAAGCTCTTAGTTTACTCCTTCTTTTCTCTCTTCAAAGTGTTGTTTTCTGTCTGTGGACTGTGATCTGCGATCGCGGCGCGCGCAATTTTGCCAGTCACTTTTCTTTATTATTTTTTTATAAAATCTCCAAAACTAACTAAAACATCACTTGCATTTTCTTTTAAATAACATCCAGTTCTAGAAATCTCCATATCTTTTTAGGATAATATCTAAAATATTTTAGTCT
This sequence comes from Lygodium microphyllum, assembly GCF_053477565.2. NCBI lineage: Eukaryota > Viridiplantae > Streptophyta > Polypodiopsida > Schizaeales > Lygodiaceae > Lygodium > Lygodium microphyllum. Next base: position 144,886,785 of record NC_141137.1, read on the forward strand.
TGTCCAAAAAATCTAATATTTTTAGACCATCCTTACTATACACATTAATACTAGTGATTAATATAGCTCATAAGTCTCATTCACGTTGTAACTTACGTGAAGGGTGGCTACGGTCCTTGTCAATCAGAGAAAAATATCAAATTTACGACTCTCAATTTTTTTAACATATATTTTTAATTAAATAAAAATCCTTAAATATTAACGTTAGTTAGTTTTTTACTTTAGTTAATCTTTAGTTAGTAATCTTACTAACTTATTAATTGACTAACTAACTTTCAAACTAACCAACTAACTTTTATTGTGTGGAAATATTACAGTAAAAGGGTAACCTACATTGGTCTAGGTTGGGGGTGTAGATGATAGTATTGTCAGCAACCCCCTTGAAGCAAAGTGCATGCTTGAGAAATGTTTTAGTTATCAAATGCTAAGCATCTTGAATCAACAACCAAACACAATGTCTTTGATGATGAACAGTAGTTGATTGAATATGAATAGTTGGTAGTAGTGCAAGATGTTGAAAAGATACTTGAGAAGTGATCTAAAACATGTTGTCTCATTGAAAACATGTGCAAAATAGCAAGTAGATGTGTCTCTAGCAATGAATATGCAATGGAAACACTCTAAATCATGTCTCTTGGCTAGTGGATTGTATGAATAGCAAGGAAAACACCACAAGCTGAGGTATTCAATGGACGAATAGCTAAAAGAACTCTAAATTTAGTGGCTCAACACCCTCTCTCACACCCAAAAGGACTATGCCCAAGACGGAATGAAATTCATTCTCTACCCTCTCTTCAATACTTGAAATGTCCCACCCAAAGCCATCGATGCAAGGATGCTTTTTTGGGCTGCCCATGTACCTACCAAGATTATAGAGGTGGTAATATCTTCTTTCAAATATATCAATTTAAAGGGTCATAATATTTTTCGTTTTATTTTTCATTTAAAATAGTTCTTAATGACAATAAAGGAAAAAATAAATATGTCCTCTATAAAGGGAAGCAATGCATGGCACGACATGGGTCAAGAAGTAACTGATGAATTAAATGATGAGGGTAAATAGTGTAGGTAAGTCATAAGGGAGTGGTGAGGTTATATGTTGTATGTTGCCATAATGCACTATGTTAGTAGATTGCCATATGAGATGGCACAAAGTTGGCATATTCAAGTTTAGATACTCTTGATGAGGTAAAAGAGAGGTGTGCTACACAAATGCAATGATCTTTTATACATGGATGGGCCTGTGCAAATGCGCGTTTTTCCCCATCCAAAGTTTTTCATTTGTGTTAAAACAAAATCCCAATACATGACTTACACAAGCATCCTTTTACAAGTATGACCATCAAGGCACATATGAATAATAGTATAAGTATATATGCATTAGGGAAAATATTGACTCAAAATGAGCCTCATAAGAAATTTATTAGGAATCCTTAATCTTGGATTAGGCTCTCTTCCAACACACGAGTCCCCAATATTCTCATTGCCTTTCCTTAACAACTCTAATGTACTTGGTGGAGTGACTTGTGGATATAATCTACAACTCCAAGGTCTATCAACAAATCCATGACTAGGGGACTCATATGGCCCACTTAACATCTATGGTTGTTGACCTATTTTCTACATAGTCATAGTCTCATACACATCAACCCCAATTGTAGCTTGCACATTGCTATACTAGCTACTCATTTCATCAAGGACAACATCATTGTTAGCTCTCAACTATAATGTGGTTATAACATATGTATATCTTTTGCTCACTCAAGAGAATATCCTACAAATATATATTATTCTGCTTTGGGATCTAATTTATTATACAACTCATCACAATATGCACATAAGAAATACATCCAGATACTTTCAGATGGGATAGATTTGGCTTTTTCCCTATATACTTCTCCTCAAGTGTCACACCATGTACAACAATCGTGTAGGTGTCATGTTCATAATGTATACTATAGTAGCAACTACTTCAATCCAATAGTAATGAGGCAAGTCTCTCTCGGGGACCAATGCTTGAGCCACCTTTGTAATATGCCTATTTTTCCACTCAACAACTCCATTTTGCTACAGAGTGTACCTACATGTAGACTACCTCTCAATACCATTTTTTTAGAAAAAATAAGAAAACTTGTTGGAAAATTACTCTTCCCTCCATCTGAACTTAGGCATTTAATATGTAGCCATGTCTCCTTCTCAACCAAAGATTTTGGATTGAGTAAAGACCTCACTTTTTTACACAAAATAAATATACACTTTTTGACTATGATCATCAATGAAGGAGACATAACACTTACAACCACTCGTAGTTGTAGTCTTTATAGAACCCCACGCATTAGAATGTATCAATTCAAGTGGCTTATTGCATACATGCTTGTCATTTGGAAATGCATACCTTGCCTACTTTTAAAAATGGCATATTTTCCATACTTTATCCATCCCATCAACTCTAAATGTTGGTAAGCCATCCACAATCTATTTTCACTACACATTTTTTAAACACTACACATTTATATGATCAATCTGCTTATGCCAAGTTTCAATGTTAGACACAACATTTAAATGTTGTGCAAAACTATGACCACGATGACCACCTTGGGCTCAACCATGACCTCTACCCCTAGTAGGAGATTAAAACAAGTAGTCAGACTTACTTTTACTTTAAGAAGAAGATAAATCCAAGCCAAGGTTCTTCTCCTTAAGAATTAGCATAAGAATCAAAATTGCAAAATCAAGAATATCATCCCTAGAATTCATAGATGTTTGTACTTATGTCCAAGTCCATCTAAAGATTCTCACATAATATCATCATCATCAATTACTACATTGATAGTTCCAAGTGCTTCCACAATACTCTTGATATTTAATACATAATTATTGATGGATAGAATCCCTCTTTTAGCTTGATTTAGCTCTAATTTGAGCTATAGCTTTCTAGATTTTGTGTTTACCTCAAACAACCTTGCTAGAGTCTTCCAAGTAACAACAAGGGTTTTTGATTCCTAGAAATAGCCCATCATTTGATCACTGATACTCACACATAGCCAATATATTACTTTTTTGTTTGCTCCAAATCCCTCTTGGCCTTTGTCTATTCTACAATACCATTTTGCTAAGGGACTTCATGTGCCACTGCAATGTCTAATTCCAAACACCTTTTCTAAGGGACTTCATGTGCCACTGCTATGTCTAATTCCAAACACCTTTGCCTTCAAGAGATTTGTCATTCTAAACTTCCATCTAGGATAATTATCCTTATCAAAAATTTTATTGAAAATCTAGTTAAAATTATTAAACCTTTTGGTTAGACAAGCAACCGTATAAGACCTACAATCTACAACCAAGCCAATATCATGAGTACTATAACCAAAACATGCATCCTCTTTCATTAAGTGCATAACAATAACTACAATTTGTAATCTATATGTAGATGCTCTTTGTGTCTATAACCTAGCAAACACCTAAAAGCTTACGGATCTAAAATCTATAACCTTTGTACTTGTAAATAGCAAACACAATTGCATTTGCAACACACCCAAATACTTCTATATACTAACTTGCAAGGCTAGAATGAAGCAAAAAAATGACCTCACCAAGTTTCACTACAATCAAAGACTATAGCCTTGCCAGCCTCAAGAGCCTCCTATGGGTACATAATCAAACAAGATGGAAAAACTTCTTACCCGTTGCTCTCTTGCTTACTTTCACACTCTATCTCCTTCACCTCATCCTTCAATTTATCTCTACATAGCCATGGGACTACTCTAATTCCATGTAAATAAACAAGAGGAGAGAGAGATGAAGCAACCAAGAGAATGCACATACAATGAAGGCTTGAGCACAAAGAAAATTAGGGCTACATACTTCTTCTTTTTCTTCTTTCTTCTTCTTCCACACATAAAAGAACTTAGTCTGCAAAGAAAATTAGGGCTACATCTTCTTTCGTCTTCTTCCACACATAAAAAAACTTAGTCTAAAACATGATAAAAGACTAATATAAAAGTACTAGAACATCTGTATATGTGGTTACTAAGTGTGAACCTACTACTAATTATAGATGAGGTGGCACAATGAATGTGTCATTAGAGTGGACTACATGGTTGTAGTCTAGCTATAGAATCACTAGTATATCCTCCATGTCAATCACCTAATGCGCCAATGAGAAAATCCTACCACATCATTAAGGCATGTAATGGATGCCAACCCATGTGAAGCTCAATATCTCAACACACTAGTACACAAGGTCATATGTATATGTATAAGGAGGCTACACTACTACAATGATGTGAGTATTATGGTGTAGTGGTATATGCTAAGGAAGGTGCACTAGAATACAAAGGGGTATGCACATGGATGATTGTATTGGACTAAGTGTAGGGTGGGTGTCCTAGCCTGCAGTGCACGAATGCAAGAGTGGATAGGCACATTGGTCCATCGATGAGTGGATGGGCACACATGCCCATGGATACACAAATGCACAAGTACACAATGGTGGGTGCACTATGGTGGATGCATGGGTGCATGGATACATGGATACACAATGCATAGTGCATGATGGTGAATGCAACATTATGGGTACATTGTAGTGGGTGCACAATGCACAATGATAGATACACAAATGCATGAGCACATAGTGTATAGGTGCATGATGCATGGTGATGTAGGCACAAATGTAGGAACATGCAGACACATAGAGTGTATGTGTTAGCAATCATGTGTGTCTTGCATGGTCATCCCCAGCCTACAAGCCTCAATCTGAGTCAAATGAGGACATTAGGAGCTCTAACATTGTCTTTGTCTATTATTTTATATGTTTTGGACACTTTAATGGAGGGCACATTAGTGCATTTCTTTTTGTATACTTTTGGCTATTTTTTAGGGATTTGACCACATTTAGGATTTTATCTCTTTTTTGCCTATATATAGATGGCCTACCCTCCCACTTTCATAATCCATTATCCATCATTGATCCTTCATGATCAGTCAGCCCTCTTCATTCTCTCATCCCCTTGCTACCATTTGGCACCCACATTGACGCGTAGAGCTGCATGTTGGGATTGACCGTTGTGTAGCCTTGTACCTTCAGCCCTTGCAATCACATTGTTCCTTTTCTCTTCTACATTCTCTTTGTCTCCTTCTCTCCATATTCACTTTCATCTTTATGTTGCGAACTCTCACCTGGTATCAAAGCCATGTGAGTCAAAGATCTCAAAGAGGAGTGTGTTGTCTATGACAAAACTTGCCAGGTGTCATTTCCATATGCTACAAGCTGTGAGCTTGGAGTAAAAAAGGATATGGTGGCCTGTTTCCAAACCCTTTTTGTCTTTACTAGGGCAGACTTGCGTTTTGCTCCTAGGTGGCCTCTATCAGGCTAGGCAACACCATTATTGCACATGTGTGGTGTCAACCATGCTGAGTGGCCATTCTATTGGCTAGGTGACACCAAAACAAACCTACATTTTCTGCAAGTAGCAACCCCTTGTTACAGGTGTTGTAGAACTAGGCTTTGTGTTACGTGCATTTTCATGCAAGTAGCCCTTGTATCTCTACGTTTCGTGCAAGCAGGTCATTGATCCTCTTGAGCAGCACATTTGCAGTTGGGCAGCACTTGTTCTCTACTAGGTGGTCTGTTTACAAGCAAATAAATTTCTTTCTTTGTTATGTTCTCATACTAGGTGGTCTTTGTTGACCAGGGCAACTTCTTTTCGATGTTGGGCGGCCTCTTTTTCAGATCAATAGTAGGTTAGATTTACATTTATTGTAGGTACACCATTTCTAGGCACTCCTAGTACATTAACAGCCTATGGATTTGCTACGATTACAGGCTGAAGACCTATTTTCCTATGCATGTATTACTTCCTGTCTCTGCTATCCCAATAGCATTGTGTGTTCCCTTTGGCATCAGATACTCCCTGTCTACTTTGCCATAGTCAGTCTTCTTCTGTATTATGGCCCAATAGACCCTTATTATCCTAAGAACACCTCTTATTAGTCACCTTTATTCTAGTGGTAGTATCTTTATTGTTTTCTTGCATGTACTTTATTACAGGACATCTATGGTCGACGTGTCTACTATGGGGAATCGTGTGGTTCAAGATCATTCAAACCAGCCACCATCTTATTGCTCTTTCCCGTTATATGCTTTTGAAACTTCTAGTCTTGATGATATTTCCTAAGGAGTCCTACCCTCTCTCTCTGCATCCAACAAGCTGGATGGGACAAACTATCCTCTATGGCCATGCCGCATGGAGTATCTCCTTGATGACTGTGACCTTTGGGATTTTGTTTATAGTCTCTATACCCTAACCTACCATGGGATGGTGTGACTACAGATTCGGTAGCTTTATGGGATCAGTTGAATGCTAGAGCCTAGTCTTCTCTCCTTTTGAGTTGTACAGATTTTTTGCTCGTGCATGTTAGACATCTCCTCATTGATGCGAAGATTTGGAGGAGATTGGCATCTCTCTTTTGGATCTAGACATTTGGGTATTGCTTATCACTTGAGTTGAAGCTATGATAGCTCTCTATTGCAGATTCTCCTATTGTGAGGTATCACATCCACAGGATGGAGGAGTTTCAAGATGAGCTTTCATTCCTTGGTACAGACATTTCTTCGGAGAACCTAGCTATGACACTTCTCTCGTATCTTCCATCACAAACATATAATGTGTTCTACACCAGTTGTCTCACATCTCGTAACCAAAAGAATCTCACATGGGAGGAGCTAATTCCATTGGTGCTTGAGGGGGATGCATGTCACAATGAGATAAATTCTTGCAGAGCCCATGCACATGGCTATACTTATGCGATTTTATCTATAGGTACATGACAAGCCACATAGAAGAAAGGGAGGAGTAAGCTGTTGGAGTCATATTTTGACTCTGATATAGCTTTTGTGGGGAAGCAAAGAGGATATCCCATGTGTCCTTATTGTGGAAAGACCTCACACCCCAAGGAGAAGTGCTAGAGAATATACCCTCACCTTTGTCTGAGAGTGAAGGGTAGATCTACATCATAGCCTTCACCTATCTCTACTTTGTCACCTGCTATTTCCACTGAGTCAATGTTTCTACACATTTATCGAGTGAAGGAGTCTTCTTTTATTATCTCTTCCTCTAAGCAGCCTTGGCTCATTACTAGTGATGCCTCAAATCCTATAACTCCTCAAGGTGATTTGCTATAAGTTCTCCATCCGTCTAAGGGTATTGTCATTGCTAGTGATATTTCTTTTGTCATTGCTAGTGATATTTCTTTTGCGCCTATTAGTGTTGTTGGCACCTTGTCTCTATTGTCTGACAGTCCATCAAGCTCCATTTCTGAGGCCCTATATGTTTCTGCCATGGCCTTCCCTCTCCTCTGAGTTCATGGCCTTCCTAGACTTGGGACCCATGTTGTCTGCTCCAAGCTATCCATCTTTGTTGAGGATTCTTCTATAGGAGCCATTTTTGTGACAAGTTGGCAAGGGAGGGGGATTGTTTATGCTCCATTCCCTTCCTTTGTGCATGGCCCTCTGAGGCATCTTTCTATAGCCGCAATTGTTCTCAATTGTGCACCATTTTTCCTACAAGTTCCATCCCATCCCCCACCATCTCCTCTGGTGGTTCCCTTGCACCTCCCATCCCTTTTAGAGAGGGATGATATTGGTGATGTGGCTATGAATTTCTTGGCCCTTTGTGTTTTAGAGGGGGCTTCACATGATCCTAAGGAGTGCTTTAGGGTTTCTATTCTAGTTTGGGACTTTCTTTTATGTGCCTATCCCTTTTCTTCATCATCAAGCCACCATTCATTGCCACTTGGCCCTTGGTCCTTGTTGTTTCTATGCAGCTTATGGCACCTTTGATAGTTCCTTACTATCATCCTATAGTTGGGTTAGAGGCTTGGCTCACCCATCCCTGACTAGATTTGGAGTGATTTGTTCAATGCCTCTCCATATCCATTGCCTTTTGGTGGCTTTCCATTTCATCGGATGTTTTTATGGAGAGGGGGCCTTGCTCCTTGACTGGCTTTCTTCATCAACAGACTACATCAACATTGACACTCTTCTTGCCACCCTTGGATCTACATCTCATTTGACCTTCTACCACATCCAAGATCTAAGAGAAGGTGTTAGCAGTCATCATGTGTGTCTTGTGTGGTCATCTTCTGCCTACAAGCCTCAATTTGAATCAAATGAGGACATTAGGAGCTCTAATATTGTCTTTGTCTATCATTTTATATGCTTTAGACACTTTAGATGGAGGACACATTTTGTTATTTTTTAGGAGTTTTATCATATTTAAGGTTTTTCCCATTTTTTGCATATATAATAGGTAGCCTACCCTCCCACTTTCATTATCTCTTATCCATCATTAATCCTTCATGATCAATCAGCCCTCCTCATTCTCTCTCATCACCCTGCTACCATTTGGGACCCACATTGACACATAAAGCTATGTGTTGGGGCTAATCGTTGCAGCCTTCTACCTTCAACCATTAAAGTCACATTGTTCCTTCTCTCTCCTATGTTCTCTTTGTCTCCTTCTTCTCTCCGTGTTCACTTTCCTCTTTTCATTGCACACTATCATAGGATGCACATTGGTGAGGGTTAGTGATAGATACACTCATAGCAAAGCACAAATTGCATAGGTACACAATGCATAGTGATGCATGCATAGACGTAGGAACATGTGGATACATAGGGTGGATGCACACTAGTGTGGACACATAGGGTGGACACATGAGGTGGATGCAAACTTGTGAGTAAAGGGTTAGTGTGTAGAGGGGGGTGAATAGGGGTGTGCACAATAGGATGGTGCAAGGTAGGTGCACTAGTGCCGCATAACAATAGATACATAAGGTAGATGCATGGATATATGGTACACAAATACATAGTGCATGAATACACAAATGCACAGTGCATGAATGCACATGTGCATATGTGCACAAATATATGGTGCATAATATTAGAGTGTGTAGAGTTGAGGGTCCACCATAGGGGTAAGAGACAAAAGGTGTAGGGAGATTGAGAGATAAAACAAGAAGAAAGAAATAGAGTTTAGAATTTAGAATGTTTAATGGAGAAAAATAGATATGAAACCCAATAATTTCATTTCATATAGCTTAGTAGAGCAATAGGAGGTTTGTGCACTTGAAACTTGAGACTGGGATGGTAGGTTTGTGCACTTAAGATTGGCATGAGGGGTGAGGAGCTAATTTCCCATTAGTTTGCACTCTTTGTGCAAAAAAATGAGGGGTGAGGAGCTAATTTCCCTTTTTTTGCACTCTTTGTGCCTTATAGATAAGAGTAGGGGATCAAATGGTGGAGGAACCGGTTCGAACTTTGTGTTTTGATCATTTGAAAAAGAGTATATTTTCAAGGAATTAAATATGGAGTAGCAAGAAATAGCTGGCCGTTGCCTTGTCTAATACAAAGGTAGAGTACAAAGGTGTTGTAATTACAACATATGAGATAACTTGGTTATGCAAGCTACTTGATGATTTGGGAATGTAAGTGGACAAGGAGGTTATCATCTAGTGTGGTAACCATAGTAGCATTCAATTGGCCAAGTACCTAGTGTATCATGCGTGGACCAAACACATAGAGGTCCATTATCATTTCATTCGAGAGTGAGTTCTGGTAGGTGATATTGACTTGGTTAATGGTAGTACAAAGAATCAAGATGTTGACATTTTCACCAAGGCCTTGGGAGCCGAGAAGCTTCAATGCTTTTGGACTATGCTTGGAGTTCAAGAGCTTATGCTGAGCTTTAGGGGAAGTGTTGAGATGCCAAGCTCTACATGAGCTAGCATCCACTACATGCATCGTTGATGTGGTAAGATATTATTCACTGGCATGTCAGGTGACCGACATAAGGATATGCCAATGATTCTACACTTGGACTATGCCCATGTAGTCCATCCTTAATTAGGACACATTCATTGTGCCATGTCTTCTTTCCTTAACAGGTTCACACTTAGTGATCGTGTGTACATACGTTGTGGTACTTTCATATTAGTCTTTTATTATGTTATAGATTTGGTTTTTTTTTGTGGAAAAAAAAGAAAGAAGAATAAGTAGATTTCGTCTCTATCTCTGCGTGTGCTCAAGTCTCCATTGCCTTTATATGTGTGCTCTTGATCCTTCACCTCTCTTTCCTCTTGTCTATTTTCAAAGCATAGATATTTGAGCATTGAGCTCGTCTAAAGATTCTTTAGTGAAAGTAGTAAATTTCTTCAAGGAGTCTTTTAATAGAGTGAGCAGTTTGCTCCATTACTTCCTTGGTTTGGACGTTTGGCTGAACCATTTGCTCAACCACCTAATCTAACTTGGAAAAACAAGCCCCATATGTCTGATGGAATGTTTAGTTTCATGATTACAAAGTGTGGCATTTAAAGTACTATATCCATTATACTCTTGTGATTCCTCTTCCTCATAATGTGGCTTAGGTATTTCATGATGTACTTCCTTAACTTGTTTCTAGAAATCCTCATTGTCTTTATACTTCCCCTATTTCCTACCATCTTTGCTCACTGTCAAAGTACAGTCTAAATAAACTCCCTCCCACAAAAATGGCTATAAATTTTCACCATGATATCCAAATGAGGAACTTTTTTATTCAAATCAAAACTAACAAATAGCTCTTTGACATGAGATTTGAAGCACCCCTTCACATTTAGATCAGAATATTTTGAAAATATTTTAGTACACAACACCCTATAAACTCATTGTTTTGGTTTTTCAAACACTTGCAAGTCCAAAGTAAGGTCTCTAAACTTTGTAGCACCCTTGTTAAGACCTACATGTGCTGAATGCCACATGTAATGACCTATATTAGTCCTATTTAAGCTCTGAGATAACCTTTGGCACATGTAATTAAGTGGGTAATATCCCCAAAGTGACTCTTGGTGGCATGTTTCACTATAACAACCTATACTGGACTTGAAATAGTCTGCAACAGTTGTAGATGATTGAAAATCTTCCCCAATAAATGCCCAAGTTTCCTATTTCTCTTGCAAATACCTATACCTTGCTTATAAAGGCTAAAAAGACATGTAATCTACATGTAAACCTTGTAATTTGATCAAGGAGTGCCATGTTTTGATGCTCTTTAACTCAGATCTTCAAATATTCAATAACTCCACTCGTGATACCTATGTGAGGGATAAAATCATAGGACGGGCTCCCTAGACCAGCTTCCAATCACCAAAAGGTAAGCAATCCCCCCCCTTCCCCCTTATTGGTTGGTTACACCCCTTCCAGATCTCTCTATTGTCCCATTATCTCCCTTAACATCCACTTTTTAACTCGGTTGGTATATTCATGGCAAGAGTGCACTACTCTATAACACTAAATTAAGGATTTTGAAAATTCTCATATAGTTTGGGAATTCCTTATATAGTTAATATTTGGCCACATGTTCAAATCTTGTCCATTTACTTGAAAGTGGAGTCTACCCTAATTACTATGTAGGTTGTATTTCCAAGTCCCACATTGAAGCATGGGTTAAGATTTAGCCATATGGCCAAATCTTTACCCCTTACTTGAAAGTGGGACTTGGGAGATTCCCAAATTCTCTAATATGGTGTCTATGAAAATATGGATGAAATTCATTTTTGAAATTGATTTTTCAATCTTTAATGAGATGCATAGATTGATAAAAGATGATTGAAAATGGAGAATGGTTGAGGGTCTTCCCATTGCAAATCAACGACTCCATGATTGCAATGCTTTCCCTTTACAATTTATTTCTTGGGCACAAAAAAATCAAAGGTACAAATCAGTGTTATCCATCAAAGCATGAAATATTGGAGCTATGGTTGGAATTAAAATGAAATCAATGATGAAAATTGATCTAAAAGCTCCAATCAATCTAAAGAGGTACTAATCTTTCATCTATGGTTCATTAAAGGTGTAAAAAAACCATAATCTCTCATTAAGAATTGAATAAGCTTAAGCACTTAGATAAATAGATATTTTAGAGATTAAAAAGGAAATACATTGGGGATAAAGGTGCCTATGCCTAGCCACCTATGTATTACTACACTGATAGTACCTACACTTGCACGCTGCACACGGCAAGCGCCCATCACTGTCGCTTCATTCTTTATTGTTTTAGTGACATTTGAATAAAGGGAAGGCCAGTCATACATTATGACTGTTGGAATTCCCACATCTTGAGTTTCTCTCTCTTGCTCCATCTGCCATAGCTCACACCTCTTTTGCTTCTGCTTGCTCGTGCTTCCACTTGGGCTTCTGGTGCACAGATCGGATGCCGTAAGCGCGTGTAGTGAGCGTCAGAAGGTCCCCAAGAACAAAAAAACTCTACTTTTTGCACACAAATCAATGTAGAAGACTTGCACGACATGAACAAGAGACCAATCGGGTGCAATCTCTCCCCCCATGCCTTGTGTGAGCGCTCCACAAAGCATGTATTTCATGTATTAATTATCTTCAAGCTCAAATAATAGCCCAAATTACAAAATAGCATGCTTTAGCTTTTGAGTTTGCTTTTGTGCCAAATAGAAATAAAGCTAATGTGCGGGCGCCCAAGAAGTCAAGCGTACCCAAATACAATGTCCAAATACAAATATCTAAATCCTGCACCCATGCACATACAAAAATAATAAATTGACGATAAATTTAAATACACGCTATCCTCCAATGCTTTCCACTGCCACCGTTGCTATCTCTACACATCAAGTGAAGCATTCACAATCCTTAGTAAAATAATACAATTAAACCGACAAAAGTGAATACCTAGCAGTCTTCAGCTATATAAATAAATAAATTGGTTAGAAATCAATCTAACATTAATTTATCACGAGTGCATACTCTAAACTCATAAACGTTTATTAATTTAAATATGTATTTTGCGGAATCACCCGCTATGGAATCACCCATGTACACGCTAAATTAACAAAACCGCCCGAAAAGGATAGGCGTCCCATCGACTTCTCGCACAAAGAATCCACTTTGTGTATGAGCCCCGGTAATAAAAGTTTACGGAATCCACCGTAAAATCCTCACGGAATCCACCGTGTAATATGCCTTCTGGCATCATACCCCCGGGGTGGGATAGCAATTGTCCTCAATTGCTATTAGCTCAATGTGAAGCTAACAGAGTGGGGAAAGCATTTAAGTCTCTAGCATGCATCCATTGGGCCTCTTCAACAGGATGGTTTTTAAACTTCACCAGATATCTAGAATATCTACGGCCAGTTCTAGTGGTCATAAAGTCAGTATCTATAATAATTTCAGGCTCAAGGATTTCAATCTCTTCATCTAGCAAAGGTGGGTTTTCATAGATAGGGTGTACAGGTAATTGGCCTCTAAAAGAGTCGTAATAAACTAATATGAAAGGTGTTGTGAATTTTCCAATGTGGTGGTAGTTCTAGTTTAGATGCATTGTCATTGATTTTGTATATGATCTTGAATGGTCCATAAAATCTAGGTGCTAATTTCACAACCGAGTGTTTATCTACACTTTGTAATCTACGTTTTTCTATACGTAACCAAATATAATCATCAACTTTGAAATTCATGGCCTGTCTTTTCTTATTTGCTTGTTTTGTATATGATTGCTGGGCTTTGGCAATCATATCTTTAACTTCATCAAAAATAGTAGCGTGCATGTTAGCAATATCATCGGCAGTCTGAATTTTATTTGATAATGATGCAACAGGTGTAGGCAATCTATATCCATAAATAACTTCAAATGGTGCTTTCTTTGTAGTTGTATGTGGTGTATTATTATATGCAAACTGAAGTAAATGTAGATATGTGTCCCATGTGTGTGGTTTTGAAATAGTGTAAGCACATAAAAGATCTAAAATAGTAATGTTAGTAGTTTCTGTTTGACCATTAGTTTCAGGATGAAATGCATATGAAAAATCAATCTTTGTGCCTAAGTTAGCAAATAAAGTAATCCAAAAATTATTACAGAATCGAGAATCGCGATCAGAAATAATAACTTTTGGTAAACCATGATTTTTTAAAAACAATTGAGCTGTTTGAGATGCAGTTAGAGTTTTCTTGCATGGAATGAAATATGCTTGTTTGCTAAACCTGTCTACAACAGTCCAAATCATATCATGGTTAGCTTTAGTGTTAGGTAAACCAGTAATAAAATCCATTGAAATTTGTTCCCATGGTCTTGATGGAATAGATAATGACATCAGTAAACCATACTATTTACCATGGTGTCTTTTAACTCTTTGACAAACTAAACATTCAGAAACAAAGTTAGATACATCAGTGTCCATATATGGCCAATAAAAATCTTCAGTCAATGTACGCAAAGTAGATATAATACCTCTATGACCTTGATATGGAGGACAATGAATCTCATTCAAAACAAATGATCTAAATGGAATTGTAACACATAATCTCTTTTCATAAAACATGAATCCATTATTGTAAGACAATGAATCAATAGGAATCCAATTATTTACAACTAATTTATTCCAATCAGCTTGAAAAGTAAGATCCTGATGATAAGTATCTTTCATAGGGATTAGGGAATCAAATGATATCACAGAAATATTATGAATTGTCGGTCTTCTACTTAAAGCGTCGGCTACAACATTCTCTTTATCCTGGTTGATATTGTATAAGGAGATCAAAACTTTGAATGAAAGCTGCCCATTTAATATGTCGGTCAGATATTTGGGGTTGACTAAGGAGATGTCTAATGCTTTGTTTGGTCAGTTTTAATCATAAATTCAGAACCCATTAAATAATGTTTCCATTGATGTAAGGCTTGTACTACAGCTAGCAATTCTTTATCATATGTAGAATATTTAAGTTCGGATGGTTTCAGTTTACAGCTAGAGTAAGCTATGGGATGATTATCTTGCATAAGTATGACTCCTATTCCATATCCACTAGCATCAATAACTATTAAAAAAAATGATCTATTAAAATCAGGTAGTTGTTTAATTAATTAAAAAAAAAAAACAAAATGTATCATTTTGGTATTTTTCCGCTCAAGCTGCATCTTCTTCCTTAGTCCATCCATTTGTTTACAAGCGTCGGTCGCGGTCTGGACATGGCGGGCTCTCCCTCCGAAGGAACAAGTGCGAAGGTGGCGGATCGTCTCTCGCAATCGGTCCTCTCCATCTCCAACCTCGCTCAGCTCCTCAGCGATTCCTCCCCTACCGAGGTCTCTCACGCCCCCATTTTCCTCCCTTTAATCGCGAATGAATTAATCAATTCTCTCACACGTCGTGTTCTTTCGTTTTTGGAAAGGCCCTCGTCAAGCTCCCGAAAGAACTGCTGGCCAGAACTCCAAGCATTAAGAACACCGATCTGGTTAGTCTTTCCTCCCCAATGCTCTTCGTTTTGCCTCAGTTGTTGATGTTAATCTAAGTGGTTTGCCTAACCATAAAATAAACACGCACAGTTGCATTTGTTTCGAAATTCTTCCCTTCTCCTTGTAAGCATAAGGCTCAGGAGATGTTATCTAGCTGTCTATGTCAGTGTTCACGAAAGCCAAGGTTTAATGTAAGTCGTATCGCAAAATCTTGGAAATCCACCGAAGAAGGTTGAAAGCCTTAAACTTTACAAAATGTTTAGTCATAAAAAATGGAAATACATATAACTTGATTGGAAATTCCCTCCAAAATTTGGACTTGAAGGTTTTTGTTTCTGCTACCCAGAAAAGTTTTTCGTGATGAATGCTGGTCTGGATTGGACAAGAATTCCTATTTTGATTACTTTGTATGGATCTCTTCTTCCAATTTGGTGTAAATCATAGCTGCATTTCAATAAGTCACTTTACCGATCTTTCTGTTGTTGGTAGAGGAACAATGAAGATTCCACTCTTACTATAAGAAAACACCAGGGTCAGCACACATGCTGAGTAGTCAGGATGATCAAAGAGTGCCTGCATTGAGGCTGACATACTTCATCTACTGCTCACAACAATTTTAGAGAGAGCCAGAATGCCAACACATGGCTGCCTGGAAGGCTATGAAGAGATGGAATCAGTGAACTGAGTAAAATTTGAAATCATTAAGGTAACTCTTTTGGCCACCTATGGTTCATGACGATGCTTTCTTCGTCAGATGCTTTTTTGGCAATGTTTTGATTGTATTGTGCAACCATGATGCTTCTGCCCATGCACTCTATTTGTGAATCTGTCCCATGCACTCTATTGTAGGTAAAGACATGCATGTCAATGGCCTTAGTGGAAAAGATGGCCTGTCCCAATTGGTGATGTTGGTACACTGAAAGTAAGTTTACTCCTTATTGAAGGACATGATATAAATTGTCTATCAAGCTCCCTTGTACGATTCCAGGGACACATTCCACACAACCATTGAGGATCCTTGTATTTTTGGTAGGCTCTTTGACAGTCAACGAGCATCATTTGTAGGGTTGCATCCGGTCCATGTATGGAACCATCTTGTCTGATCCATCTAGTTTGATTGGATCCACTTAATTTTGTCTAGGATTTGCTCGATCCAAACCGGAAAAAAAAAAGACCATTGGAAAATCCCTCTCTTCCTTCTACCTCTACATTAGCCTCTAGCTCTACCTCATTTACCAACTCCTCTTCCTCTTCCTCTACCTCTCTCCTACAACCTCCTCTTCCTCTACCTGCACCTCCACCTCTCTTCCCCTACTTCTCTCTTACCACCTTCCTCTTGAGTCTTTCCCTACCTTCTTATATTGGAACTTGGACATCAATTTGGATCTATCTTTATTCATTCATTGTCGAAGCAACAAATTCAAAGTTTGTATTGAATAAATAATGCCTTGTAACAAAAATAATTTGGGTCATAATTCTCATGTTGAAGCAAGTAAGATTTAGTGGATCAATCCTTAAGTTCTCATGCATTTTTTAATGACCCTGTGAAACACCATATTTTCTCTCTTTTTTTAAAAAAAGTTACATTCAATACCATACTAAGTCCATGGACTAGACAAATTAGACGGATCGTACTTAGCTATCTTGACCATTTGATTAATGTTGTGGTTGCTTTAGGATGGGACCTCTCATGGTAAAATAGAGATACTTCCTCATTGCCTTTGTAGTCTTGGTAGCCTGTTTTGGAGTTGATGTGCACCCTTTGTCCAATACCCTAGTTGCTTTGGGTGAGATCTCTTGGTCGAGCTGAGCATTGCGATTCCTATTGGCTCAAGTTTTTGGGCTGAGAGGGGGTGTTAAGTAACAAAGGGTTAATGAGCTTTAACTCCCTTTATTCAACTTATTAAACATCCCCAAAATCAAATAGTTAATGTATCTAAAGTGTCCGGGCACTCACATTTAATGCAACCAAAGTGTTTTGGGTAGTTGGTTTGCTCATATGTCTATAAATACAGATCTGTCCAGCCACTTTGCACATCCCAAATCCCTTTTGCCATCCTTCACCATCATCTCCATTAGCCTCCAGGATTGCTTTAGCACTTGTTCAATAGACTCTAACTGTTGTCGCCGTCATTTAGATTGTTGCATTTGTTGTCTAGAGTAGGCCAACTTGTCACCAGCCCTTGTAGCCTGTAGGTCCTGTACTGCTATATTTGCTTCATCCTAGAGTTGCCTAGCCCACTCGTCACTTGTATAACCTGTTGCCATTGTTAAACTAGGTCGCATTTATAGTTTCTAGCCACTTCTCAGCTTTGGCCAGCTGGTTTGGTCTACTTTCCTACTTTCGGTGGGTGATTGCTAATCAGGCCACCCTAACTACTATATCACTATAGTTGCGAGTTGTAATATTTTCAGTTTCAAGCACTTTTTAGTGTCAGCTTGATTTGCATTTTTAACTATAACAAATTGTTTTACGATTTTTACATTTTTGTGTGGATTATTGAGTTTTAGTTGTGTTTGTACGTTCTATGATATCTTAATTGCAAACCCTAGCATATGTATCCACACGATTTGGTAACGATGTTGGTAAGTTATCAGAAGAAGGCACAAACTCTAGGTAGATGGTGTCTAGCTCACTCGCTCACTAGTAAAATGATAATGCACTTCGATATGCTTTGTCTTTAGGCTAATGATGCAGTTGCCAACAAGTGCTATTCCAATCTACCTATCACAATAGATCAGTATTTAATGGAACAAGCGAAATGAAGCTTTGCCAACAAGCTCCTCAAGTAGATGGCCTTGAAGGCACCATCATAGAAGGCTTGATACTCGGCCTTGATAAAAGATGCAACAACTGTATCTTGTTCATGGCTTAACCAAATGATTGAAGCCAAGCCCATGTAGAAAGATGTGGTTGCTATGGGAACATTGGTTTTTAGGTCTTTGGTCTAGTCAAAATCAGTGTATCCCTACAAGGTTAGTCCTTCATCAAAATGCAACTAATAAGCATAAGTACACTTGGCATATCTTAATACACATAAGTAGCAAATTAGGGAGATATTCTTGGTGCATTAAAATACTCATTGAGTATTGAAAAAGAGTAAGCTATAGTTGGCCTGGTGTGAATTAATCATAAGAGCTTTCTCACCATCAATTGATAGGTATGCTTGCTTCAAAAGGCTATACATAGGAATCCTTTGAAAGTCATAGTGGGATCTAAAGGTGTGGCTATTGGCCATGTGAAGTGTGCACAATGTTGATCCACTAATTGATGGGCATTTTTTTGTTGAGATACAAAGATCCCATCCTCATGTTAGACAACCTCCATGCCCCAAAAGTGTGGTGCTTGCTTCAACACACCTCCTCATCCAAATAACCATTTAGAAAGGCACTTTTGATGTCCATTTGATAGATACACCAACCATGATGAGAGATCAATGCTAGTAACAAATGGAAAGAAGTCAACCATGCTCTTAGCACAAAGGTTTTTCATAAACAATTCCTTGCTTTTGTCGAAACCATTGTACCACAAAGTTAATCTTGTATTCATCGAAGGTTCCATGAGGTTTTAGTTTAGTGTGATTCATTTGGTCCCAATAACCTTTTTGTGACCTAGATGCTCCACCAAGGTCTAGGTTCCATTCAAGTCAATGATCTCTAGCTCCTTTTGTAGGAACACTTAAGAGCCTCTTGCTAAGTGTTTGGTTTAGAGTGCATTATACAATCTTTGGTAAAGACAAATGTGGATAAAATGAAGACTCCACAAGTCTTTTAGGTGTAAGAAAGTACTTGACCACAAAGGATAAACACAAGTGTACTACAAAACACAAAGTAATGATGGTAGAACTCAAAGATGAACAATAACTCAGAGATAGTGAAGATTGGATCAAAGCGAATAGTTAGAACCATCGAGCCGGTCCTCTTTGTATCGAAGCGAATAGTTAGAACCATCGAGCCGATCCTCTTTGGGTAAAGAAGGGAGAACAAACACTTGGATAGGTGGTGCCTTGTTAGGTAGTTTAAAGTTGGTAGAACGGGCTCTATGTGAAACATGGAGAGAGGGGGGAGGAGAAGGTTGCTACGAACTATGAGACCGTACAAAAGGGTTTGGTGACCTCTAATAATCACATCGCTATTTAGAGTCGTCATGAGAAACCTCCCTTGTCCAAGTCATCAAGACCTCGGAACTACGGATTAGACATCTTCGTACAGCTTGCAAATACACAAAGGCTATTACATTTTGCTTTAGGAGAGTCCAAATGGAGGGAAAATCAGCAACACTTGCAAGAAGAGAGTTGTGGATTTCCCATCTTTGTTGAATGTCACCTAGAAAACACAATTTTTTTTCGTTTATAGCAGCAAACAGTAGGCGAGGATACCATGTGAGAGTGCACAACGGAAGAGATTTCACGGACACGGAGAGAAAAGTAGAGAAGAAGAGAAAGCAGAAAGAGAAGAATTATCTACATTGAACAAAGAAGAAATCTAAATACAAATGAGGATTGATCAGTCTCTGTATGCAGCACAAGGCATCAATGAGGACACCGGATCAGGCTGAATAATGATGACCACCTTCGATGGTGACAGAGATGGTGATGATTATGGAAGTGTAGAGTGTGCAGCTTGCTGTCCATGATAGAGATGGAGAAGACTGCAGCCACCTAATAGAGCACCTGCTTAAGATAGAGAAGAATGAATGACCAGCCAGCTGGGTACGGCTATAAATAGCTAGATATGCTGAAAATTGGCCAACCGGAAATAAAATATGCCAAAAATGTTGGCCCTGACCACAACAATTTCTAATGTGGCATCAATAATTGCTACCGACCACTGATGTGGCTGCAATAAATGCTGGCGACCACACAGAATATGTTGATGTGGTAGTTTGAAGCCATTTGGGGCAGCTCTAGTGCTAGACAAACACGCAAAATTGGAAAGAAAACACAATTAGAGCTCCAAATGTCCTTCTTAGACTCAGACTAGGGCTCACAATTAGGAGATGACAGACTGAAAAAATAAGGTAGGCTGATAGTAAACACACTATGCAAGAGTGCATACAAAACCTCCAACCTTTTGTGTCTCAGAATGGACTAGGGTACAGATCAACTGGAGAGTGTGCTGTACTCTAAAAGTTGAATGGATCCCAAATTGCAGTAGGCAACCTTTGTATGCAATCAGCAGCTGCTAACATAGATTAGGACGATGAATCTATTCGGATCAGGCTGATCAGAGATGGTGGCAGTAGTGCAGCCTACACAGGAACAAAAACGCTAGGGCAGGAGCTTGGAAACAATGTGTAGCATGCTAAAGATGAAGCAGATGATGTAGATGGCTAGACAGATGCAACATGAGGATGGTCATGGCATGGTCTACCAACAAGCTTAGGGACTCAATGTGAGACACTGTTAAGAGGTACATGTGCATAGCTCAGGGGTTGATCAAAAGCTAGCATGGCTCAAAAAGGCATTGGGCACATGACCAAATGCTGAATATGCGAATATAGCTTTCAGGCTCAACTCAAAGGTTATGCATAAAGTGGTTACAACTCCCCCTTGAATCATAACTCATAATAGAATCGTAGAAACAAGAAGATGCCAAAATTTTTGGATAAAAATCTAGGCTCAGCCATCATTGGGCTCAGCTCATTTTTGATGAAGTTGTGGGTTGCCTTACTTGTTAGTGGACATGACTGTCCATGCACCTTCCCGTATAAGTATAAGCTAAATCTTTAACTTGTAGATAGAGAAGATGCCATATCTTGACATTGTGATAGTAGATACCATGAAGAGGGTTTAGATTGAAAAAGTGCCAAATTTTGGTCATCAAATTTTAAGGATTTCGGGCTGGAATTTGAAAGAAAAGGGCCCAAGAAGTATTCACCCTGTGAACTGCCCCAATTAAAAAATATATATAACTTCACTTACAAAGTTTAATGAAAAACCTTAGGTTTTGTGTGCCATGTGTATGATGACGAGAGAAATAATCATGATTACTCATAGACAATGTGGGATGATTGGCAAAAGCAACCAGTGAAGGCGATGACGTCAGGATGAACAAGCTGAAGGCAGGATGAGCTGCACAGCATGTACCAGGAAATAGGTGGAATGCAACTGCAGCTGTGGTGATGTTGGTGAAGATCGTGGAAGTTGCTAGGCAGCACGTCTACAGCAGGCATCAACCCTCATCTTGTCTTCATTTCTTTGTGTCTACAGCAGGCATCAACCCTCATCTTGTCTTCATTTCTTTGTGTCTACGGCTGTAGTTCTCTAAATATTTTTCATGTTAGGCTTCAATTATTTGTTCTTTCTATTTTCTCAAACAGTTTAATCTTGAAAATAAGGGAGTATTATAATTGTGAGCCTACTACGTTGTTCGTGGCGTTTACAGTACCTGTTTGGAAGCCATTGTACATCGCTGCAAAATGACCTAGCTGTTTACACTTAAGCATTTGCAACTGAAGTTGTATGCTGCAAGGAAGCTACATCCAAGTCCACATCAAGGTTTCCAAGAATATCATTTGCCATATCCCATAGTATGTCTTTGCTAGAAGTCGGAAGACCCTTTTTTTGGTACATACAATACTTTCCCTGATAATGGTGCCAAAGAAGAAACATGTGGCAATGACTGAGTTACTTTATTTGGGGAAAACATCGTAAGCTCCTTGCAGGATGAAATGTTGGTCACAAGGCATAACATGTTGAAAGTTATATACCCCCATTATCATTAAATAACTAATTTCCAAGTTTGAAATAATCAAAAGAAGTTGCTTCCCTACAAAAGCAAAATGCACAATCTTGTGTCCACCCATCATATATCGCCCATGAAGTATACGTAAAGCCCATTCTATTGAGCTTCTTTAACAATGACAACGTACGGATTCTCCTTGCTTATAAATGATGAAGTTTATAGTTCATACTGTACTACAAGTGCCTTGTTAATGTATGCAATTGAAAGGTCAGGCTCAGAAGAAAAGTTGTGTGCAAGTGTGTAACTTAATCTGAACAATGGTTTGAAAACAACCCAAATCCAACTCTCCCTGCTCTCTTTTGAAGCGGCCAAACCAAAGAATGAAGAGTGTGAGTGCACAAGAGATTTAATCTTTCCTTGCATGTTATGAATGCAGCTCTTAAAACAAATGCCTGAAGTTATTGCTGCCTTGGATGCACATATGGACAGAGCTCTTGTGAGGTTAGTCTTTCCGTGCTGCTTTTTTCCCCAATAACTTATGGGCTGAAAGTAAATGGTTTGATTACATTCTTATTACTTTTTTATGTCTTTTTCGGATTTACTGCTTTGCAGCCTATCTGAGTTAAAGACAGTGAGATCCTTACTTGAGAACAGAGAAAGTACAGTTGGACCTATAAAGGATGATGTTGTAAGCTAAGAGCCTGATAAATTTGCTGACAAAAGTTTCAAGGCTCTTGCCCTGCAGTGGAGTGGCATATAGCTACCAGATACATAGAAGCTAGGTGAAACACATAGAAAGGGAATGTGTAAGCTAGTTATTAGCAATGTAACATTCTCAAAAAATAAGAACACAAATCATCAAATAAGGTGCTCTATATTTTCAACATGAAGATTGTGGGCAGGTCTTATCTTCCACACAAAGATTATGGGTGTTCAATAATGCATCTTTTGCTTGGACAAGCATGGAAAATTCTAGTAACATGTGGCTTAACTCCTGCTTGTTCGATTGTTCTGTTTGTATTACCTTGTGGCAAACCTTGCATGTAGCATCCACAAGAGCATGTGTACATAGAAGTACGAGGCCTTGGAATGGATTTGCAATCCCACATTTTCAATCCACCAACATTCAGCTCTCAAAATTACCATCATGTGCCTTTCTTTCCATTTGTTGAATTAGGTTCCATTAGATGGCCAAAATGAACAGTTGTGATGTGGACGCTCTGTTTAAATATGTCCCAACATACTCACTTTCGCAATGCTTGGGTCTCCAAAAGAATCCGCATCACATGATGTGATGTTCTCAATAGAGCACTGACTTACCATTTCCATGTTCCAATCCAAAGTATTGAAGTGAATGATTTCATTTATAGTTGTAGTTTGTGAGGCAAATTTACATAATTAGGATGTTGCACAACTAACAGGAGTACAAAAAAAGCCCTTGCTCTATTCAACCGAATTGCATATAGGGTCCTATAAGTAAGGAATAATGCATAGATTGTCTTGTTTCTTTTTTAGGTGTATCTTTGATAGAGTTTCTTGAGAATTACACTTGAAAATAAAGCAAACATTGTTAAAAATCAATAGCTTGTTGTATGTAAAATTGTGTTGACTTTCGAAAACCTCAACCAACTATGTTATAATAGTGTAGATCACATTATCAACCCTCCCTCCTTTAGATTATGTGCTTAGGGATATATGAAATTTAGTCTTGGTTAACATTGCATCATTGTTGTTTTAATTTCAATAATATAGCTAGTTATGGTGCTATATTGAAGTTGAAATGAGTGCATCAAAAGTAGCCAATACAACTAGTTAGAAGGTCACTAGTTGAAAGACTTGATAGCACTCAAATTATTATTATATAAGCAACGTTGAAATGAGTGAACTTCAAAAGTGGCCAGGTCACTAGTTGAAAGAGTTGATAGCACTCAAATTATTGTTGTAGGAGCAAAGTTGAAATAAGTGAACAAAAGTAGCTAGCACAACTAGTTAGATGGTCACTAGTTAAAAGAGTTGATAGCACTCAAAATACTACTATAGGAGTGACTTTCGTGATGTCAAAACTAGACAATAGCTAGTACGAATGATAATCACCATTGCATTGATGTGGAATTGAGCGTATATGTTTATCATGTGTATGCTACAAAGAATATGTGCCATGGTGTTGCTAAACCTAGAGTATAGCTTTTGCATGGTTGTAAACATGTTAACCACTACACAATTAGTAGTATTCATAATTGAGAAAATATTAGCCATTATATTGCCAATGATTGTCTAGCATTACACGATAAATTTCAATGGTTAGTAATCGCTAATCGGCTTTTGAAATAACCTTTCAAGCTTTAGTAAGCTCAATGCATTTAAAAAAAAGATATTTCACCATCCTTTCAAACTTCTCAGGAATTTGAATTATATATGTCATTACCCTATCACAAATTTAATAACTAATGGAGTAAAGCATACAATACACAAAACATATATTTGGCGAGGATAAAGTTTGCATTTTAGATAGTTATGAAGGTTTGTGTAGTGATGCTCAAAGGTATGATATAAGCACTATTCATTTTGGTCTACATATTGTGATTGTAACTCTATACAATCGAGGGTGAAACCAGAGCTACTTGCTTAGTTATGCTCTTAGTAATCTAGTGCAACACCTTGAACATTTTGAGCAATTGTGTGACATGTTTAATGACATTGATAGTGTGATAGAAATATGTTTTTGGTTTGGCTTGGTAGATAAGGTTGGCTAGTAGTATAGTGTAATGATAGTTTTGGTGACAAGGAAACATGAACAACCCTCCAGTATACCATGCTCAATACCAACTTACAAATTTTGCAGGATAGATTGCATGTATCATACCTACACCACCACCATTAATGCCATCTAAGGCACAAGGGAGGGGAGGTGTCTATCAATGTGATGATATACATGCAACCTTTACGTTGAGCCTTCACTACAATTTCTATAATCCAAAGCTAAGAGTAAGTTAAAGCAACTAAATCTTAGAAAGGAAAAGATGAAAGAATAAGGGAATGATATGAAGAAGAAGTAGTTTAGGTTGAAGTAGAAGATTTCATAGGAAGGTACTTGAAGTGAGTTAGAATTGACACCATGTCAATTCAAGCCAAGAGGTTATGGTGTATGAATGCAAATGAGGAAGGTTTTCATTTTTTACTATTATTCACCAACTGGATTTTCTTTAATTGATCAAATTTGGGAAGTCTAGTAGGCTTAATTTGAAAGAGATTTCACCACACTTTGAACATCTCTTAAGAAATTTGCATTGTTAGAATTATCTTTCTTTACAATAATAACTATTAGTTCACATGCAATTAACACAACTATTACCTATTGAGAATCAAGATATAGCCCATACTTTGCTAGAGTACTACTTAATACACAATTAGGTGGTATGCATGTATTGGTGCCTTATTTGCTAGTTTACAATTGTTTATTATGTTGTTCAAACTTAACACATAGAAAAACTAGTATGGAACCAACTAATATGTAACTAGGCTACTCTAGAACTAATAGCTAATAGAGTAAAACATATGATACAAAAGAAAAACTCATATTGAGAGAGGATAGATCATTTGCATTATGCATAGTTTCCTGCATTTTGAGTAGATGTGATGTTAATATAAGTTTTGTGTAACATTTGCAAGCATATTTTTGCAATTATAATTTACATAGTTCTTCTAGGCAATAATTACAAAGGTTTGCATAATTTTTTGTAATGATGATTCCAATAATTTTGTTTAATTCTATTATGAAATATATTGCCACAAGATGGTTGCTAAAGGGATAATGGCCTTAAATGGCTCTCCTTTGTGCATTCTCAATGCACATTCTCATAGGGAGGATGACTTTATTTGGTTATCCTTTGATGTTGATAGTTAATGAAGATCTGACTGTCCTTTTTAGGCATAAGACTTGTTGAGTGCATGTGGAAGTTTCTTAGTTATTTTAAAACGTTATGATTCGGCACACAAAAATCTCTACACCTATCACAAAAACATTCACGAGACCTCATCCATTCAATCTCATTTTTCTATTGGTATTTGTATCTCTTTTTAATGTAAGCATGATGTATGAATGCATATATCCATGTAACACAAGATTTCCAGAATGGAGAATGAAAAACCATAGCTTTGTCATAGGGGATATTAGGCCTTGTGGTGTGTTTTTCTAACTATTCTCTTTGAATCTACTAACTTATAGAATTTCATTTTAAAAAAATTTATATATATCTAAGTTTTAAGATGCTAGATTCGCCACATGATCTACTTCACAATATTAGTATAAGAATGCTCCAAGCTTCTATTCACTTTACCTCATGTGTGATGGCAAGAGTTTAGAGCAAACATAGTCTACGCTTCATATCATTCCTAACCATCATGACCCTTGCAACATATATCATAATCTAAAATGGTGAACTCTTTCCCTTTAGCTTCATGGCATGACTATATTTTTGACCCCTGGTGATAATAGATTACGAGGCTTATGATTAAGCTTAAACTTAATGAGCCAAGCTTTGAATCAAAATTTAACTATTTTTAAATCTTGAGATACTTCGGGAAGCCCAACTCTTATATCCTTGTTGATGTCTAGGTCCAAATTACAAAGTTGCCATCATGCTGCCTATACTTTAGTCTAAAATCCTCCTCTTATAGAGTTGTTTTCTAGGTACTATTTCTATTAGTTCATAATTTGAGGATGGTGTAAAAACAAATGTTTTTGTCCTTAACAAGATCTATGATTTATATGAGACTATTTTCACAAATTTTGAGTATTTGATGGGATATTACAATCTTTAAAAACTTGTATAGAGACCTAGCTTCTAAGCAATCTATTTTCTTTACTTGGAACATACATGTACTATAAAAATTAAAGTTGTAGCTTGTAGAAAAAACCTAAACTTATATTACGAATGGTTTTAGCTAAATGTGTATATTTTCAAGTTAATTTTAGCCAAAGATAGGTTTGACCAATTTTTTCTTGTTTATAGAGAATGCTTAATAAGATAATAAAGCATGGTAAGATCTACAAGCTATATTTGATATGCATTTTCTCAATTTGTTAATGACTCTTAAAATATTTATTATAAGATGCCAATAGATTGAAATTTTCCTAAGAGGTGTATTTAGGTGCCAAATTTGGAGGGAAAAATGAAGCATTTGGGGTAAAAATAAAGTGGTGCTAGAGTTTCAAGCAATAGTGGGTGGCCCAAACGTGTTTTGCTACAAGCACGACTGTACCTTCAGATCTTGACTTTGAGGCCATTTTCCCCTCTGATTGAACCAGTTGTTGCCGGCAATGAGAACATGCAAGGCATGAGCTAGATAAGTTGAGAATTAAGTGGCTCATGTGGATTAAAAGAGCTTAACAAAATTTCAATCGAGGGAGGGGGCATTTTTTTTGCATGCCCCCTCAAATCCATGATTCTTGGGATTAGCAACCAATCGAATTGTAGAGAGCAGCCAAGGCCATGTACTTTCAATTTTCTACACTCCCTATCACCTCAGAAATAACTGAATATGATGCATTCTTTGAAGAGATCCAAATTTAGTATTTCTCTCATGTTTCTCTCCCCTCCCTATCCCTTGTTTCTGTACCTATGTTTGAGGGAGGGAAGGACGATTCAATGGAAGGAGTATGTGCAATGATTCCAAGACATGATGACAAGCCGATAGATGAATTTGGAGGCATAAGCGACTGTGTAGTAGCATCAACGACTCCAATTTATCGAAAATTGATGTGTCACATGCGCAAGTTATAGTGTAAGTACCAATTTCTTACATAGCATGGCGTATTTTCATTCCTATTGTGAAAAGATGGTTGAGATGTTTGAGAAATGGTTGCAAATGTTTGAAATAATGGAAAACTCAATCATTTTCAATAGCTCATATACAAGATAATAAAATTGAAAACCCAAAACACGAGATTTAATGGAAAAATAGAGGGTTTGTTGGTTTTTATGGGCTCAATGTTGTTTGTATGGAATAAGAATGTATATGCTAATGGACCACGATCCATGTCAATCATGTAAACTAGAAAACTAGAAAAATGTTGGTTTTTATGGGCTCAATATTGTTTGTATGGAATAAGAATGTATATGCTAATGGACCACGATTCATGTCAATCATGTAAACTAGAAAACTAGAAAAATGTAGTAATCCATATTCACAAAAGTACAAAAAATATGAAAAATAGATTTTTGAGAGAAAAAAATAATATAGTTTTGGTGCATATAAAATTATCAATAATTAGGAGTGTGTTCGTGGATGTATAATGAAGATATACCATGAGGATAGCCTTAGTCTACTTCCATTTATGTGTGAAAAGAACCTAAACGATTGGGGGGGGGGGGGGGGGGGGGGGTTGAAAAGTGATGCAATTGAACAATTTTTTATTTCTTTGCATTATATGGCATATAGATTGCGATTTATGTAAGTTTAAAGAGGAACGATAGCACGGATTAGCCCGGTATTGTCCTTGGAAACACTGCATTACGTTAGATTAAAGCATGTAAAGAATGATTTCACACATCACTTTGTTTTTTTTAAGTTAGAGATGTTTGAGTGCAATATAGCATGACACATTGCGTGTGCATCTAAACATGATATCAGAGAAAAAATGTCTTGGACGCATAGCACTTGTTTGTCAAATCATTGATCCACATTGAGTGAATGAGGATCCCTAGCTATAGTATAGCAGGTTATCTTTGGAAAAGATTGGGTGAGGATATCAAAATCTCATGGATTGTACAATATCAAGAGAAAGCTTTGTTTTGATGTGGTATATGTGTAAGATGATGCATCCTGGGGCTAATCATTGGGGTGTAGGAGAGTCGTAAGGGCCACATCAATCGGCTGGGGGGTGCCATCTATGTGTGTGAAGCAAGGTGAAATAGTCACATATGTGTATGGAAAACTCCCTTTGCTTGGAGTCAGGAAGGGCAACTTAGTTGGACTACAATTTGGAAAATTGTATCTATAAATGTGATAGCTAGAAGAGTTACGTATAGTACCTAGACACTCATGGCCTCAAGACCATGGGGGGTTGTCTTGTGCATTTAGGAGCCCACTAGGGCTAGAGCTAATAGAGCCAATGTCGGCCCGTGTTTGGTCCCAACAGGTGGTGCATTTGTCAGGAGTTGCTAATAAGTGGCTGTTTTTGAACCTTGGCTAATAGGGACCTAGTCGATTAGTGTATGCCAAAGACTATTGAGATAGATCCAATATATCTTGATAGAAATCATCAAGTCAAGATTCAACATCAATAAAGAGCCAAAAGGGCTAGATGGAGAGAAAAGATCCTTAGGAGGTGTTCTCCTAAGCGTAGCAGTCCAATATTCTTGAGAGGGAGAGGTCTTCTTAACCATACTATCCTAGTCAGTTCGTTAGGGGGAGGAGGAAGCTCTAGTGTCCCTTTTTCCCCGAAAATTTAGCCTATTTTCAGTGGGAGTGTAGTCCCACTGGTTACATACCCCTAGAGCAAACTCAATTGTCACTATGGCGCAACCGATTGCGAAACCTGTAGGAATGTTGGATTTGCTAGCCCTTGGTTTTCTCCTACCCATTTTTAAGGGGTTAGCAGAAGAGGATGCAGTGCTCCATATTAGTGAGTTTCAAAAGTTAATCTTTAATTGCCAAATTCAGAATGAAGGACATCTTGTGATGTTCTTCAATATGACTTTGAAAGGAAGAGCTATGGTGTGGTATCATGACTTGGAAGTTGGAACCATAACTACAATAGATCTATCTTATGTGGCCTTTTGAAGAGAGTTTTCCCCTAAGAGCGGTGGTCAATATTGGGTATATGTTTTGAATGTAACATGTCAAGAGCCTCATGAGAATGCTCGAGCTTATGCCAATAAATTAAAGGAGGTGTTTCATAAATTGCAAGCCTCTATTCCCATTCCACCTATTGCTACCCAACTATAGTACTTCCTACATGGATTAGATTTTAACATCCAAGTGCAGTTGAGCAGTATTACTCACTAATATAGATACTGCTATTAATAGAGTCGCAATTACAAGCGACATACGCATCTAGGGCAAACCTCTATTCAAGTCTGGGTCCTAATAATAATTTGGCATTAACTGCAGCTAGTGGAGGTCAAGGTGCGATAAGTACACCCATGACCAACTCTAATGTTAGAGGAAGCATGATGCAAAATGTACCCATGTTGCTTGCTCCTCCTAATGCTGCTATGCCAATGGCTAGCCAAGTGGCTCCGTTAAATAGTGGAAGCCAAATAACGAATCCCAATGTAATGCCAACTAATCAACCACCAATATCTAACCAAGTGGTTATTGGGGGCAAAGGCACATATTCTTAGCTGCTCGTGTATTAGTTACATTGATGGCACCTGGACCATGTATTAGTTACATGGACACCTATACACTGCAAGTGGTGGAGACGCCCATCACTTTCACTTCATTATTTATTCTTTCAGTGACATTTGAATAAAGGGAAGGTCAGTCACACATTGTGATTGTTGGAATTTCCACACCTATACACTGCAGGTAGTGTGGACGCCCATCATTCTCACTTCATTCTTTATTCTTTCAGTGACATTTGAATAAAGGGAAGGTTAGACACACATTGTGACTATTGAAGCTTCCACATCTCATGTGTCTCTCTCTCTTGCTCTTGCTTCTTCCACCATAGATCTTGCTTGCTCCATGCTTCCACTTCAGGGCTCACTCCCTTCAACCGGTATCAGAGCCATCTTCCCTAAGAGCTCGAGCCCAACCCACCATTGCTCTAGCTTGTGGAGAATACCTTGAGCTCATAGTTTTAATGGCAGCAATGGCTTCTTCCATTTGAGGTGAGTTTTGATCTCTCGCTTCCTCCAGCTTGTGTTGCCTTCTTCTAGGTCATAGGTAGACTTGTTTAAGTCCACTAAGGTGCTTCCTCCAATCCCATTCCCATCAACAGGAGCAGCAACAACAACATGAATTTGCTTGTTGATGTTGCCCACTTCCTAACACTCTCATGCACATTCTTTAGCTCTCCTGGCACTGCTCCTAGCACTTGGCAACCTTGTGGACTCTTTCTTGGTATGGTCTTGTGATTTTAGGCATCATTTGAAGCTCCAAGATCAGCCTTGACTCACAATTTGTGACCGTTTGCTGCCACATAATTCAAAACATCACTGATCTCATTGTTTAGAGGTCACTTATGCTTGATGGGATGTCTATTTGATGTCGGATCATCTGGGGATGCTATGCCAATGCATTGGAATGCTATGGAACTCATTTGAGCACTCCTTTGCTCAGTTTTACAGAGGTTTTTTTTTTTACTAGTGTAATAAGCAAGGCTAAATGCTATTTTGTCAGAGAAACTGCATGCCTATTGCTATTGGATGCTATATTGGAATACACCATTGATCTTACATACTTGGTTATGCTCTTTATATGATCTTGAGCTAAGATTGGAGCTTTGACTCTTGACATTGGCAATCATTCATTGTTATGTATGGTCATTTGATGCTATAGCAAGAGCTTTGCAAGTTACTTGGGTTAGATGCTCCCAAATATATGCTACTTGGAACTTGGATGTATGAATGCCTTCCACGTGATGTGTTGATTTTTCTTTCCTCGTTTGGCATTTGACTTTTGTTCCCAGGAGCCGCTACTTGACACTTGGATATTACATTGAGCATTTGGTTATGCAGTTGAGCTTGAGGGTCTTATAGTGAGACCATGGGACTTGGTGACATGTACATGCTCTTGTCATGCTTTATGTACATAGTTGATACTTAGTGGGCTGATATCTGACATTGCTTTAGGCTGGCACCTATCTCTGTCATGCTGTTGTCAGTGATGCATGCATCTTGGTTGGCTATGTATTGAGCTTCCGTTACATTGTTCAATCTGTCGTCCCTTTGGTCATCTCTTCTATTACCCATGATACCTACTCTATGCATGATGGTTATGCCTATGGGATGTATCTCAATCTGACACATTGATCCTTTGACAGTTCTTGGTACCAATTGCATATTCACTCACTGCCAGTTGCAATTATTTCTTGGTAGTTGTAGTTTGTCTTATATCAGTGATTGCCTTTCTTAGGGATTGATTTCTTACCAATATACTTTATTTTCAACATGCTGTAATTGCAGTTTACTGCACTATTTATGCAAGCAATTACGTCCATTTTATAGTTCTTTGCATTGAGTTTGTGGATAGCTTATTACTTGGTCAGTATCCCTTGTTTTTAGCTTGATTTGATAGAGGTTTTGGAACTAATTTGCAAGTTATTACATCAGCCTATTTTTCTCTTTTTTGTGCCTTTTCTTGGTCTTAGTATGGCTTGTGGTTCAAATGATAGTGCTATCTTTAATATTGACAAGTTGGATGGCACCAACAACAGCTATTGGAAGTCCCAAATCTTGCAAGTTTAAGTATAGAAAATGCGAGTTAAGCCTTTAAAACATGAGTGTCAAGCCCAAATGTATTGATGCAGATGATTGGGTTGAATTAGATGAGCTATATAAGTCCACCATCATTTTGTTCCTCTCTAAGCAAGTTTTCTATAATGTTGTTTTTGATGGGCAGTTCATATAGGACTTATGGGATTCCCAATGTCTATGACAAGCATAGCCCCGCTTCTCGAATGTATTAGATGAAGCAACTCATGGATCTTCGTATGGAGGGCACTACCATGTAAGCCCACTTAAATGAGTTTCATTCTATTCTCAGCCATCTGTCTTTGCAGGGGATTGAATTCAAGGGTAATCTTTCCCCTTTGTTCCTCTTTGTTACACTGCCTAAATTACGGGATACATTTTATACTACTATTTATGTAAATATACCTATTGATAGGCTGAAGTTACAGGATGTAGAGGTGCACTCTTGAATGAAGAGGTTAACAGAAAAAATATCGATGCTTCCTGCATATCTCATGATTTGACAATTAGAGGAAATAATGGCAAGATCGGTAATAACCACCATGGGAAAGACTCTTAGCAATCTTGTTCTCAGTCACTGGACCATCTCACAGTAAGTCTTGTGGCTATAAGTCCTCATTAACTTGTCATTATTGTGGGATAGTAGGACATATTCGACCTCAGTGCCATAAAATGCGCGAAAACAAGCACAAGGAAAAGAGCAAGAGTAAAGTACATGACAAAAATGATGATCGTAACATTGTCCCTAGCAAGTCCAATGTTAAGATTGAAGAGATTAATGTTGTGCAAACTGATTTTGATGATGATTTCATATTTATAGCTTCTTCTCTTGATACTTCATAGTTGACTGATGCTTTGTCAATGTATACTTAGTGTTGGCTTGCTGATAGATTCAGGGGCTTCCTTTCATGTGACCCCTCATAGAGAGCGGCTCCACTCCTATCGTAGTTTGAATGTATATGTCCATTTGGATAATGACCTAGCACTAGAGATAGTTGATATTGGTAATGTCCAACTTGGTTTAGGTTACACTTCATGATGTACATCATGTCTCAACTCTTACAAAGAGTCTTATCTCTTATGGCACTTTGGATGATGCAGGTTACATAGTTTCTTTTGGTGATTCCTCATGGAAGATTACATGTGGGAATCTTGTCATTGCACATGGTGCTAAGTCCAATACTCTTCACCCCTTGCTTGTATCTGAGTTAGTTGACTATGTTTTGGTAGTGGATGTAGTTTCACATGTATCTCTTTGCCATCATCACCTTGGACATATGTATATTGCAGAGTATATTGCAACCATTGAGACTTGCAAGGAGGCTCTTTGGTTATAGGCCATCTGGTGGCAGACCTTAGCATTACCCATAATGTCTCTACACTACATTAAAATTCTAGGAGTGTTATTCAGTTGACCAAGAATCCGATCTTCCATTCGAAGATGAAGCACATCAAGGTGCACTACCATTTTATTCGAGAGGTTGTTGAGGAGAAGTCAATTGACTTATCAAGATCTCATTTTAACTTACCAAAATCCTATAGATTTGCTCACTAAAAGTCTCTCAGTGGAGCATTTTACCTTCCTTAGAAAGTTGATGGTTGTTGAATGAGATGACATATTTCATCATCCTATTGTACTTATGTATATTTGTACTTTCACTTTTTTCTTATTCTCTCCTCACTAGGGGCACATTTGCCTTTAAGTGGGAGGTTGTTAGGGGCAAAGGCGCTTGTGCCTAGCTGCCAGTGTATTAGTTACATTGACAGTACCCGCACCATGTATTAGTTACCCACACACTTGTACACTACAGGTGGCAGACGCCCATCACTATCACTTCATTCTTTATTCTTTCAATGACATTTAAATAAAGGAAAGGTCGATCACACATTGTGACCATTGGAGTTCCCACATCTCTCTCTCTCTCTCTCTCTCTCTCTCTCTCTCTCTCTCTCTCTCTCTCTCTCTCTCTCTCTCTCTCTCTATTCTTCTACCATAGCTCTTACTTTCGCGCCATCCTTCCACTTGAGGGCTCACTCTTTATTCTTTATTATTTATTCTTGTACATTGTAGATGGTGGGTGCCCATCACTGTCGCTTCATTCTTTATTCTTTCAGTCACATTTGAATTTTAAAAAAGGCCCCGGTCACACATTGTGATTGTTGGAGTTCCCATGTGTGTGTGTGTGTGTGTGTGTGTGTGTGTGTGTGTGTGTGTGTGTGTTACTTCTTCCACCATAGCTCTTGCTTCCACTCTGTGCTTTAACCTTAGGGCTCACTCCCTTCAGTAGGGTTAGGCCATCAGAATGCCAAGTGGATGATTACAGTTATGAGTCTATTGCATTGAATGTTCTTGGGGAAGTCAAGGACACGATGAAGCATTATACTAACATGATATCTGAACAATCTGGACAAATAACCATATACACAAACTTCCTGAAGAAGCAACAAAACTTAATAGGAAGTTGACGTCGTGAAGAGAGTGATCCATCAAGGTTTTAACTATAAATGGTGTGGTGGTCAACACTTCCCTCGAAACTACCCCAATGTTAAATGTGATATATGTGGGAGGTTTGGCCACACTAGCCAGCACCTGCTCGAGAAAAATTAGTCTCCTTTGATAAGGAAGTAGATATCTAAGTCCTATTAATCATTGAGGATAAGGAAACAATCTTCTATAAGATGAGGGACCAAAGTAGATTTTGCAAAGAGAAAATACTATTGTGGAAGAATTGCCTAGTGGCAGTCGCATAAGTTTGATTGAAGTAGTGCATGTTAATACCACTGATACTTTTAATTTATGAGTAATTACAAGAGGTCAAAAGGCCAAGGAGGGAGATAAAAATAATGTAAAACCTATTGAGGAAACCCCTAAACAAGATCATAAGGATTAGCCTTGACATAAAAGGTGGTCCTTTGAAGGCTGCTAATGACAAAGCAAGCCTAAATAAGGAGTTGACGAAGAAGAAAGTGAAGGTTAGAAAGAGGCACCTCATTAAACTATCCCCTCGGGAGTGCGTAAGAAATTTAAGAAGATCCCTACACTAGATATATTATTGAACCCTTAGGTATACCCCATGTTGGTGATGACTAGTTTGAGCATGTCAAAAGACATTGCCCAAGGGTGCAAGCTTATGTTGATGATATATTGGTGGACCATGCCATTGTGGATATTGAATCCTTGGTTAACATTATGAGCTCAAAATAATTGATAGAGAGGCCATGTAACCATTGCTAATGTTGAATGTATCCTGGACTTTAGGGTCATTAGGTTTACAAAGCTACCAAGCTACCAAGTGCTATTCGGAAGGTCATGGATCTTGCAATCCGATTGTCAAGTCGACATACTAGCTGGTCATTTAATCTTTGGAAGAGGTGTCTGACAAGTTATAATTGATGCTTACCGAGAATCACCTCAAAGCAAGAGAGCACCCATATCCTCAACGGAATTGGATGTGGGCCTTCTGGTAGTGAGACTTCGTCGAGCGATGAATTATGAGAGGAGTCTACTATGGAAGATGTTTACCGCGTAACTCTAAACAAGCCTATAGAAGCTCATCATAGAATTAGAGATGTGGATGTGATAGAGAACCTTGGTTCATTGAATGATTCGTGATCGATCAAATTAGGATCTATGCTTAGTATGGAAGAAAGGAAGGAATGTGTTCTTAATCCAGGAATTTCGTGATATATTCACTTGGACTTATAATAAATTGAGGGGTATTCCCCCTAGTTTAGCTATGCATACTATTCCCTTCAAGGAGGAAAGTCGACATGTTTGACAAAAAGTAAGGCACATGTCTTTTAAGTTAAGAGATGGGCTATTCGAAGAGTTACAAAATTTATGTAAGACTGGCCTTGTATTTTCCATGCAACACACAGAGGGGTGTTCACCACTAGTTATTAGGAAGAATAATAATAATCCAATCCAACTTTGCATTGATTTAGAGAGCTCAATAAATAAACAGTTAAGGATTATTATCAGTTGCCATTCATTGATCGAACCTTTAACTAGTAGGTAGGGATATATACTTCTTTTTATGGATTGTTTTGCTAGCTAAAATTAGATGGCTATCGCAGAGGAAGACAATTCATAATCATGTTTGAAACATTTGTGTATCATGTCATGGCCTTCAGATTATCTAATGCACTGGATTCTTGGCAACGTACAGCTGGCAAAACCTTCGATGACATTTTCCCAGAAGAGCTAAAAGTTTTCATTGATTATCTAGGGGCAACTACCACTAGGGAAAGATAGTTAATAATTTTGAGGAAATGTTCCAAAGCGGTGCATGCAGTTTTGTATTGCTCTAAATCTAAGGAAGTGTGTCTTTGGAGTGCCCTATGGATTACTATTGGGCCATGTAGTTAGTTTGGTTGAAGTTGCGACTGATCCAAAAAAGATTAACATCATCGTTAATATGAGTCCACCATAAAACCCCAAGGAAGTGCATAGTTTCATATCATCAGTCGAATATTATCGATGATTCATTAATACATTAGTTGAAAGGACATTGCCATTGATAAATTTATTATCCTTTAATTGTTCATTTGTTTGGAGTGATACGTGTAAAGTATCCTTCAAGGATATGAAGTAGGAATTGGCTAAAATGCTAGTCTTAAAAGCACCTAAAAGAGGTGAGATATTATATGTGCTTTCAGTAATCAATGTATAGTATCAGCTATTATTTAGCTCAAATATGGAATGAGAAATGGTATCAACATGATTGCATTTGCTAGTCATAAATTGGGTGCGTCCAAAATATATATATATATATATATATATGACAAAAATTGTGCCTTGGGATGGTCTAGGAAGAAATTTAGACACTATATTTTGTATAAGAAGGTAGTATTTTATACAAAGATAGAGGGGCTGAGTTTATTACTGAAAAAGTTGTAGCCACTTGATCACCTAGCAAAGTGGTTAATCACTTTGCAAGAATTCGATTACGAGATTAAGAGTAAGCCACTGAGATTGTAAGGCATCGTGGAGTGCCTTGTAAACTTCGGGGAGCCGAAAGAAATAGTTAGTGACCTTGAGGGTCTATTTAAAATAGTCACGACCTCCATTCCATCTTGGTATGTTACAATAATGCATTATCTATCTACAATAGATTAGAGACTCTTTGTTTAAGGTGGAGAAAAGGAAAATTAAATAGCAAGCTTTAAAGTTTACTTTAATTGCAGGAACTCTATATGAGAAAGGAGTAGATAATGTTTATCATTGATATGCTATGCTTGATGAGGTTCCATTTACCTTAGAAGAGTGACATGACTCCATTTGTGGAGGACACTTTGCTCAAAGGTTGATTGCACAAAAAGCCTTAAGAGCCAGATATTGGGGGATGTCCATCTTCCAAGATACATTTGCATATGTAAAGAGTTATAATGTATGCCAAAGATATGATTGTAAAAAGAATTGAAAGCACCCATTGACTTCTATTATGGCTTTATTACCATTTGATAAGTGGGGTATTGACTTTGTAGGTCCAATTAACTCGTTGTCCTCTACACAAAAGAGGTACATCATAGTAGCGACTAACTATTTTACAAAATGGTCAAAAGCAAGAGCAACGAGGAAGGATAATCCAAAGGAGACTACTAGCTTCCTTCTTGAGCAAATAATCTGTCAGTTTAATTTACTAAAAGAGATCGTATCAAACCGTGGAACTCATTTCTTGAATAAGGTGATTAGAAGCTTGATTGAAGCCTGGCAGATTAAACATAATAAAATGACACCTTATAATCCACATGCAAATGGACAAGTTGAAAGTACCAATAAACAACATCTAAGAATCTTATCAAAGATTATTTCAGAAAAGAAACAAAATTGGGACAATAAATTATACATGGTTGTATATGCATACAACACGATCTTTAAATGAGCTACTAGCCACACTGTTCAAATTAGTCTATGGGAAAGAGTGTGTATCTAGGAGATGAAGATGCACTGTTCAAACGTTTTACGACCTTAACGCATCTTGATGAGCTTAAACTTTTGAGGTTATTACATCAAGAGGTGGCAAAGCATCGTATAAAATAGCTTCACGGTGTGAAAGTGAAATATACATTGAAAAAAGGACAATTGGTCCTACACTATGATATGCATAGGGAGCTTTTTCCTAGAACATTAGAGTCTAAGTGGGATGGTTCCTACACAATAGTTAGAATAGGTAAAAATAAATCCACCACATTATTAGCAGATTTATAGGGGGTGGAATTTAAGAATAAGGTTAATCTTAATAGGATTAAGTCTTATTATCTATAAGCATACTAATGAGACGAACGCCCTTGCAGGTGTATGCCATGTTGATTTGAAACCTGCCAGAGGTTACAATTGGTTGATGGGGTAGCTAATTCCCTATTTGGAGCACCCATACTTGGAACAACAATATTATTAGGGGAAGGCTAGTTTGGTGAAGCAAAGGATATAAGGTAGTTGAGCAAGAAGACATGACATTTTCTTGGGAGATTAAGATCTTCTACTATCACTGCTTGAGTATTCTGACAAGTATCCCTGTAGGTTTCAATGAAGATGAGATGGAGCCTTTAGTTCAACCTCCTCTGAATATGTAGAACTTTGATTATCATAGTTATGAGTAGAGACATCGATGATGACTGGCTATGTAAACCCTTTTTGGACATATACACTGTATTTTGATGGAGTGTCCAGGGGTCCCAATAAGAAAGGAAGCATTAGGATAGTCATTAGAGATCCTTGATGTAGGGTCACGATAAAATTAGTTGTCTACCTTGGGGTAGGGTTTACTAACAATATGGAAAAACATAAAGCCCTAATAATGGGACCGAACGTTGTTAAGAGAGACAATATTTGCCAATTGTTAGTAAAGGGGAATTCCCAATTGATATAGAATCAACTAAATGGAATGCACATAATATGCAATCCCATCCTTCGTATATGTGTTATTGCACTGCTTTCAACCTGATTGGTGAGTTTGAAAGAGTGTCTCTTCAGTTGGTTCCATGACATTGGACCAGTTTGCCAATTCATTAGCAAATTACACCTATGAAGAGGACCTCTTTTTCAACTGTTGTCCTAGCTTAGATCTATCTCTTGATGATGGGATATGACTGGGTTGATTATGGAAACTCTTATCTAAAATGCTTTATATGGCAGGTGATAGCTAGTTTGGGTAGTGCAAAAAGTAGTCGAGACCCATCTACCATTATTATCATGGACCCATAGGCTAGTTAGACGACATGTTATGCGTATGCCTCTTGTTGTATATGCTTTGTATGTCTAGTATCACTCTAAGGGGGGATGTGATATAAGATGTCTTGCTTCATTACTTTAGGCCAAGAGGGCCAGTTATTTTGGACATAAATGTTATATTTTATTCGACCAACAGGTCCACTTTGTTTGCAATGCAATGATTTACTTCATTAGGCCAAGAGGGCCCTGTGTTTGTTTGGTGTAAGTGCACTTGATGGTTTTTGTTTTAGTGCTGTACTAGACAGGTTTGAAGAAACACTTGGAGGAAGCCAATTGCTGGGCAGAAGCTTCTTGTGGCTAGTCCAAGTGATGTCTTTTCTTTCTGAATTCTTTCTCCTTGAGAAGACTATGTATGTATATTTGGGAATGCTTCTTTCTTTGTTGGAGATCAACAACAACAATCAAGGCATAAAGTCCTAGGATTAGATTAGGTATGTCTGAGGAGGTTTGAGCCGTTGTCCACCTCGTGTGAAAAAATTATCAAGCATACAAATATATGTCTTAGAGATAGCCTTGGTGAACCTATTCTTCTAGCCTACTAGGAAGCTAGTTCTAAGAACTCGTATTAGTTGTGAGGAGGCAACTAGGGAAGCCTGATGACTAAAAGAAGAAAATAATACATATATTTGAAATATATACAATACAGAGATGTGTATAAAGAGATTCTAACCCTTGAAATAAAAATATAAAGAGAAAAAATTGTGCATGGTAAAGAAAAGACTATTTTACATGATGATGGTAGCACACATGACTTTATTTCTGTAAAGTTAGTGAAAGAATTGAAATTACAAACTGTTTCTACACATTATCGCATTAAGGCTGCATTCCTAGGTACTAGATATAATGGAACACAAGAGGTGTATAATTTAGAAATTAAAATTGGTGAATATACTGAACGAAGAAATTTTCTAGTTGTACCTTTACAGTCTAGTGACATTATCTTAGGAATGCCTTGGCGTCATCAATATAATCATGATATAGATTATTCTACGCATTCAATTAAAATTTATTTTCAAGGAAAACAAATCACATTGCATGGTATGCACGCTTCTAATAATTTTCCACTGCTTACTCATACTCAAGCTAAACGTGCATTACGTAAAAGTAGCAAATCTTATCTAATATGGGTGAATGAACTTCAAGCTAAAGAAACACAGATGCATCCTAGGCATACACAATTTCTTGCCTAATTTCATGATTGTTTTGCTGCTGATTTACCACCTGGACTACCACCTTTACGTCCTGAAGATCACAAAATAGATTTAATTCCTAGAACGCAACCACCATGTAAAGCACCATATAGACATAACCAAATTGAACAGAAAAAAATTCAAAATCAAATAAAAGAATTACTTAACAGAGGATTAATTAGACCTAGTAGTTCTCCATTTGGTGCACGTGTCTTATTAGTGAAGAAAAAGAATAATACTTATCGCATGTGCATTGATTATCGTGCCCTAAATAAAATTACTGTTAAGAATAGATATCCAATTCCTAGGGTAAATGATCTTATAGATAAACTATAAGGATCTGCCATATTCAGTAAGATAGATCTTAAATCTGGCTATCATCAAGTAAGATTAGATAAATCTGATATATTCAAAACTGCATTTAGAACACAATTTGGACACTATGAATTTCTAGTTATGCCTTTCGGTTTAACTAATGCACCAGCTACATTTAGTCGTATGATGAATCGCATATTCTTGAAACATCAACATTGTGTCATGGTATTCTTTGATGATATATTAGTATTCAGTAAAAATAAAAATGAGCATTATGAACATTTGTCTTTAGTTTTTAAGTTGTTAAAAGACAATCAATTGTATGCTAATCCAGAAAAGAGTGAATTTTTCCAAACAGAAATTGAATATCTAGGACACATTGTTTCATCAGAAGGCATTGCAGTCGACCCTAAAAACATAGAAGTCATTTTAAATTGGCCCATACCCAAAAATGTGCATGAGTTACGTTCTTTTCTAGGTCTTGCTAGCTTTTACAGAAAGTTTGTGCAAAATTTCTCATTACTTGCATTACCTTTGACTAAACTTTTAAAGAAGATTGTGTATAACTGGTCTGATAATCAACAATAATCAACAAAAACCTTTTGATTTATTGAAACATGCATTAACCCATGCTCCTGTATTACAACTACCTGACTTCAATAGACCATTCTTTTTAGTAGTTACTGATGCTAGTGGATCTGGAATAGGAGCCGTCCTTATGCAAGATAATCATCCCATAGCCTATTCTAGCTGTAAACTTAAACCATCTGAACTTAAATACTCTACATATGATAAGGAATTACTAGCTATAGTACAAGCCTTACGTCAATGGAAATATTATTTAATGGGATCTGAATTTATGATCAAAACTGACCAACAAAGCATTAGACATCTCCTTAGTCAACCACAAATATCTGACCGGCACATTAAATGGGCAGCTTTTATTCAAAGTTTTCATCCCCTTATACAATATCAACCAGGAAAAGAAAATGTTGTAGCCGACGCTTTGAGTAGAAGACCGACAATTCATAATATTTCTGTGATATCATTTGATTCCCTTATCCCTATGAAATATACTTATCATCAGGATCTTACTTTTCAAGCTGATTGGAATAAATTAGTTGCAAATAATTGGATTCCTATTCATTCACTGTCTTACAATAATGGATTCATGTTTTATGAAAAGAGATTATGTGTGACAATTCCATTTAGATAATTTGTTTTGCATAAAATTCATTGTCCTCCATATCAAGGTCATAGAGGAATTATATCTACTTTGCGTACATTAACTGAAGATTTTATTGGCCATATATGGACACTGATGTATCTAACTTTGTATCTGAATGTTTAGTTTGTCAACGAGTAAAAAGACACAATGGTAAACAATATGGTTTACTAATGCCATTATCTATTCCATCACGACCATGGGAACAGATTTTAATGGATTTTATCACTGGTTTACCTAACACTAAAGCTAACCATGATATGATTTGGACTGTTGTAGATAGGTTTAGGAAACAAGCATATTTTATTCCATGCAAGAAAACTTTAACTGCATCTCAAGCTGCTCTTTTGATTACTTTGTTTGCTAACTTAGGAACAAAGATTGATTTTTCATCTGTATTTCATCCTAAAACAAATGGACAAACAGAAGCTACTAACAGTACTATTTTAGATCTTTTGCGTGCTTACACCATTTCAAAACCACACACATGGGATACACATCTGCATTTACTTCAGTTTGCATATAACAATACACCACATACAACTACAAAGAAAACACAATTTGAAGTTATTTATGGATATAGATTGCCTACACCTGTTGCATCATTATCAAACAAAATTCAGACTGCTGATGATATTGCTAACATGCATGCTACTATTTTTGATGAAGTGAAAGACATGATTGCCAAAGCCCAGCAATAATATACAAAACAAGCAAATAAAAAAAGATAGGCTATGAATTTTAAAGTTGATTATGTTTGGTTACAAATAGAAAAACGTAGATTACAAAGTGTAGATAAACACCCAGTTGTGAAATTAGCACCTAGATTCTATGGACCATTCAAAATCATACACAAAATCAATGACAATGCATTTAAACTAGAACTACCACAACATTGGAAAATCCACAACACCTTTCATATCAGTTTATCACGACGCTTTAGAGGCCAATTACCTGTACACCCTATCTATGAAAACCCACCTTTGCTAGATGATGAGACTGAAATCCTTGAGCCTGAAACTATTATAGATACTGACTTTATGACCACTAGAATTGGCCGTAGATATTCTAGATATTTGGTCAAGTTTAAAAACCATCCTATTGAAGAGGCCCAATAGATGCACGCTAGAGACTTAAATGCTTTCCCCACTCTGTTAGCTCCACATTGAGCTAATAGCAATTGAGGATAATTGCTATTCCACCTTGGGGGTATGATGCCAGGAGGCATATTCCACGGTGGATTCCGTGCCACGGTGAATTCCGTGAGGTTTTACAGTGGATTCCGTAAGATTTTATTACTGGGGCTCATACACAAAGTGGATTCTTTGTACGAGAAGTCGATGGGGATGCCTATCCTTTTCGGGCGTTTTGTTAATTTTATGTGTACATGGGTGATTCCATAGCGGGTGATTCCGCAAAATACATATTTAAATTAATAAACGTTTATGAGTTTAGAGTGCG
This sequence comes from Lygodium microphyllum, assembly GCF_053477565.2. NCBI lineage: Eukaryota > Viridiplantae > Streptophyta > Polypodiopsida > Schizaeales > Lygodiaceae > Lygodium > Lygodium microphyllum. Next base: position 144,930,611 of record NC_141137.1, read on the forward strand.
TACTCGTGATAAATTAAGGTTAGGATTGATTTCTAACCAATTTATTTATGTAACTGAAGACTGTTAGGTATTCACTTTTGTCGGTTTAATTGTATTATTTTTCTAACAATTGTGAATGATTCAGTTGATGTGTAGAGCAAGCAGCGGTGGCAGTGGAAAGCATTGGAGGATAGCGTGTATTCAAATTTATCGTCAATATTTTGATGGGCGTATATCTTAGGCATGGCACCTATATTTTGTCGCGCTTATTTATCAAAGTGATTGATATTTATTTATTATTTTTGTATGCGCATGGGCGCACGATTTAGATATTTGTATTGTACATTGTATTTGGGTACGCCTGACTTCTTGGGCGCCCATTAGCTTTAATTCTTTATTGGCACAAAAGCAAACTCAAAAGCTAAAGCGTGCTATTTTATAATTTGGGCTATTATTTGAGCTTGAAGATGATTAATATATGAAATACATGCTTTGTGGAGCGCTCACACAAGGCATGGGGGAAGATTGCAGCCAATTGGTCTCTTGTTCATGTCGTGCAAGCTTTCTACATTGATTTGTGTGCAAAAAGTAGTGTTCATTTGTTCTTGGGGACCTTCTGACGCTCACTACGTGCGCATACGGCATCCGATCTGTGCACCAGCCAATGAGAGGTGTATTTAAGCATCAAAATTGAAGGAAGAAATGAAATATTTGTGGTAAAAATAAAGTGGCACTGGAGTTTTCCAAGCAAAAGCGGGTGTCCTAGAACACATTGAAAGTGCATATTCATCAATCGTGGAGTTCATTAAGTAGCCTATCTAAAGAGGTGCAACTTTGGCATTATAAAACAAATACTTGATCCAGAAGTTGAAAAAAGCATCCAAGAGGCCAAGTCAGCAGAAAATGACGCCAAAAACGTGGTTGTATCTTCAAATCTTGAATCCGAGGCCTTTTGTCCCTCTGATTTTAGTCAAACCACTTACCGACATTACGAATGCACGAGGCATAAATCGAATAAGTTGAGAATTAAGTGGCTAATGTGGATTAAAAGAGCTTAAAGCTCAAAATTTTAATGAGAAGGGAAAGTATATTTTTTGGTGTACCCCCTCAAATCCATGATTATTGGGATTGGCAAATGATTGAATTGCATAGAGCAACCATGGACATATACTTTTGATTGTCTACGCTCCCTATTACCTCGGAAATCATTGAATATGATGCATTCTTCAAAGAGATCCAAATCTAGTATTTCTCTCTTGTTTCTCTCTCCTCCCTATCCCTTGTTTCTATCCCCACGTTTGAGGGGGGAGAAGAGGACAATTTGATGGAACGAGTATGCATAATAATTCTAGGATGTGATTGCATGCTAATGGATGAATTTGGAGATATCAACAGCTATGTAGTAGCATAAGTGACTCTAATTTATCAATAATCGATGGATCACATATACGAGTTATAGTGTATGCCGATTTTTTGTATAGCATGGCATATTTTTATTTCTATTGTGAAAAGATGGTTCAAATGTTTGAGAAATGGTTGCAAATGTCTGAAATAATGAAAAACTCAATTATTCTCAATCGCTCATATACAAGATAATAAAACAGATAATCCAAAACACAATATTTAATTTAAAAATAGAGGATTTGTTTTTTTTAAATGGGCTCAATGTTATTTGTACAAAATAAGAATGTATATGTTGATGGACCACAATCCATGTTAATCATATAAATTAAAAAACTTAAAAACATAATAATTTATATTCAAAAAATAAAATTTTGAGAGAAAAAAAATAAAAAATCAATCTCGATACATATAACATTATCAATAATTAGAAGTGTGTTTATGGATGTATAATAAAAGTAGGACACGAGAATAATCTCAACCTACTTTCATTTATGTGTAAAATGTGTGTATTTATTGCTTATTTACATGAAAATTTAATGACAAAACCTCTACACCTATGCAAACAGCACAACTCGAATGGTAAAGAGAGAAAGGGACTGAAAAGTGGTACAATTGAATGATTTCTGATTTCTTTACATTATATGGCATATAGGTTGTGATTTATGTAAATTTAAAGAGGAACAATACCACATGTTAGCATGAACTATCCTTGGCGCAACGTCGCATTACATTAGATTAAAGCATGTAAAAGCTGATTTCACATCACACATTGTTTTTTTTAGTTAGAGTTGTTTGAGCACAATATAGCATGACACATTGCGTATGTATCTAAACATGGTATTTTTTTAAAAAATCTATTGGATACATAACACTTGCTTGTCAAACCATTGACTGTTGAGTGAATGAGAATCCCTAATTGTGGATAGCAAATTATCTTTGGGAAAGATTAAGCGAGGGTATAAAAATCTCTTGGATCATACAATATCAAGAGAGGTCTTTGTTTGTGCAGTATATGTGTAAGACTGCATATCTTGGGGCCAATCCCTATTGTGGAGAAGAGTTGTAGGGGCCACAACAATCAACCAGGGAGTGCCCTCTATATGTATGAAAAACTCGCTTTGCTTGGAGTCGAAAATAGCAATTTAGTTGGACTATAATTTGAAAATTTGTATCTACAAACGCAATAGTTAGAAGTCACATATAGTACTCAAGCGCTCATGGCTACAAGGCCATGGGGGATGACTAAAGCCAATAGAGCCAAAATAGAACACATTTTTGGTCCCAACATTTACTAATCAAGACATTTGATTTTAGCCATCTTTAGACTCTAAATTATCATGCTTAGACTTAAAATTAGCTATCCTTTATGATTACATTTCTTATAGAGATGCTTACTAGCTATAACTCTTTATTTATGACCTTTGGCTAATTCCAAACTGTAAAAAAATTATTTGCATTTAAACTAGGCCTTTGACATAGCCAAGTTTCCATGCTCTACGTCTAGGCTTTGCATTTGTACATACATTATGACCAATTAGCTTTTAGCTTATGAGTCTCATACTAAGTGTTGCATTGACAATAAAATATCATTAGGTATTAAGTGCATATATTATCTTTACTAGTCAAATAAACTCATAATATTAATATATATTATAATTATAATAAGTCATTATGAATTATTTAACAAAATAACTTTAGCTTACAATTGTGTAAAAATATGTTTGAATCATAAATTTCATTTAACTTTATCATCAATTTTAATTCTTAGTTCTATTCCTCAATATTGTGCTTTTTTTTTGTAGCATCATTTTGAGAAAGCTTTGTCCATTTGGTCATAATTGAATATTATTTGCTTTATTAACACTCGAGGTAAGATATTGACCATATTTTTCAAGCTCATTAAAAACTTCTCATACTAGATTAACATTCTTTCTAGTATATAAATGTAGTATTTGATTGATTTTCGTGCTAAACTATAAGATAAACCAATATAATAATGATTTAAAATACAATTTTAATAAATTTGTTAGCAATGCATACAACTTTATTTACCTATTACTATCTTTGGTTTAACATTGTCACTTACTTTAAATTAGCATTTTTTTCTTTTGAATTGTATTTATTATTTTTTCATTGATTTGCGAGTAAGATTCCATATATTACTTCTAGACTAAGCTTATTTGGTACAGATATCAAGAAAAGACCACCAGTCTGGCAAAGGGATTGAATCATGCATCTGGGTTACCAATACTAGGTGAGCATGCAAATTGCTCCCACCAATTTGTGCACGGACAATAGCTTATTGTGACACATGCACAAACAAAGTTGTTCAACATCATGAATAGATGAATGTAGTACAGTCCACCTCATCAGCCATTTTCTGTGCATTCCTGAGAAATTTTGCCATGTGCATGCATCTAGCAAACAATTCCCCATACTGAGCAATGTATGTCTGTGTGAAGGGATCGCACTGTCTCTGACCATTAAAGCAAATCTGCTTTCTAAACACATGATCAAAGACACTTAAGAATGCAGCAAGTTCTGGCTGCAAAGTCCACAGCACCTGTATCACGTTGTATCAACAATCATTGATGATCACTATTGCAAGCCTTTGCGTATGCAACATTCTCAAAAACATCCACTCCATTGCAACCAAATCTGGATAAAATTACCAAACATTAAAAAGGAGGCAACTCTTTGCTTCAGTCAGCATCTATCTACATATACAGAAGGTCATAACTTTTCTGTAATTTGCAACGAACGTTCAGGTCTGAATGTCCCTTCAGCATCAATGTAAAGAGCCTTGGCTTCACCACCCCCTTGATAATAGGATCTCAACATGGATCAATGTCTTCTAAGAGCCAATACATTTAACTCAAAAACAGCAAACAAGTTTGAACACAAGTAAATCTGCAGTGGAAAACATCTAAACTCGCTGGTAACAAAGAGTGTGATACAACAGAGTTTTGCTGGTGCAGAATTCACCTAAATCTCAGTAATTGATCATATTACAATGCCCCTTGAAAGGGAAGCAAAATAATGTGGAAAGATCGATTTTCAAGCCACTGAAAAGCTCAACCAAGGATCCAAGCAAGGCACATATCCCAAATCAACTTCCAAGTGAATCTGTAAAGAGTTTAGGTATGCAACAACATATCACAGCATCTGGACTTACCAGCCTCTGTAATCTTCTCCACTTTGGCCTAACTAAGCCCTTTGATTTGAATCAAATCCTTCTTGGTGATTATGTGACTGCCTTGATTGTGCAGAGGCCTGCATCGTTGAACTTCCTTTTGTCGGCCACTGCAGTTCCACAAACCTCACATTGTAGAGAGCACAATCTATTTTCTTCAAGGAGCACAAGACTGTTTAAGTTGTTAATTGAAGGAGCCCAAGAAAATCCCTGAGGTAGACATGGCACTTAAACAATAGATGAACGCTGCATAGAATACACCAGACACTGATAAGCAAGTGCACTGAGATCAGAAGGATAGGACAATCTCCACAACCCTACGAGAACCTTAAACAAGGTGGGTGGAATAGAAGGGAGGGAAGGTAAGAAGAAAAATGGATATAGACAAGACTTTTATATAACAGAAGAGAAACGTTTGCCAGGAAGGAGCTCACTAAACATCACCTGAAGCTGCTCTGCAGGGAAGGTCCATGCCGCAACTCTTCTTCGCCCTGCTCTTGGCCTGTGTTACTCATGTTGCTCAATACAGGCACATGCACATTTCTGGGGAAGAATCCCATTGAATCTCAATGGAATCTACCCTACAAGGAAGGGCCCATTCTGCAGCTCCTCTTCTTGCTCTTCACCTGTGTAGCTCCAGGTGCTCCATACAGGCACATGCACACATTAAAGGCAGAGAGGTGACCCAATAGAGGATATGTGAAGGCAAAACACCTTCAAAGGGTGCATGCCAATATTCCATCAACTTTGTACTGATTCCTGTTCCAAGATTGGTGTTGAAAAGGCAGCCTTGACACGTGTGGGGCACAAACAATCTAGCAGAGAGTTGCAATTTACATGTAGTTGCATTTTCAGATGTTTTGTGGTGTATTGTTCTCATGTCAAAGGCATACACAAAGTGTGGCACAGAGTATATTGTCCACAAAGACAAAATTGCTAAGGGCCCACTTTGTCCTATGCATGTTCCAAAAACATCAGTTGTACATTCTGGATGCATCAACTAACATGCTCATCTGTCAACTTTAACACAAAAGGGACTTAAGGTACTCAAAAGAGTATTGTTGAATGTTAATATGTGAGTAGGCCTCTCTGTCTCCAGAATGTGTCAAACTGCAGTGCCATGACATTTGTCAGTTATGATGTGTTCAAAACTGTTTGCTAGCTAAAAAACATGATAAACTGCTTTCAAGTACTATGATTGCTAAACAGCAACAACTTCAAATTTGTGTGTTTTATCGATCTCAAATGTGCATTATGCGACTTGCATGTCTCTTGGCTGAAGCTGATGGCAAACCCTAGAGCTTAAGCAGCAAAAGTTGACTATGCCCAAGGCATATTTCACACCCAAGCACCCCCAACTGGACAGACGTGTTCTCTAGCTTGGTTTTAAAGCTGCACAGAAAAACAAGGATGATAGCACTGGCCTTTCAAGGTATGTCCCTCTCTGTCAGTGGCATGAAACAGGAACTTTATTCTGTTTAAAGCAATACACGAAAATTCTCCTCAAATGTTTTAGCAACAGCTGCCAAGTATAGAGAGAATTGTTATACCCATTCCTACATCATCCTCTGAAGATTCGTTGATATTTATGACAGATTATCTCAAACTCCGTCCTGAATATGCACCTGAAGTGAACAAGTATATGCAGCTGAAAAAATCCACCTTTTCCCAGCAAGATGCATGGACATAAGACAGTTTATTCCATCCATACCAAGCAGGTACTAAAATGCACCTTGCCAAAAAGTATTGTATAAAACCCAATCATGAATCTGCATGACTGTCCGAAGTCTTGAGGTCTCTCTTTACTGTGTGCTCAAAAGTATTTAAGATTCCAATACTTGTTTGGGCATTCTTTCAAGCAAATATTGTGCATCCTCATTCTGACATCTGTTGTACATATCAACAAGACAAATGGCTATTTCACTGTCTGTATCAAGCCCTTTTTTTAACATAAAAGAATGTATCTCCATGCCAGTTCTCAGATCTCTGAGGCCACCACACACATTTAAAATCCTCGTAATAATCCTGATATCTGGCTTTGGACTTTTGCACTGCGTTTCACAAAATATGCATAATGCTTTGTTCAAAAAATGATGATCAATAGATCCTGATGAGCTTGCATTCCAAGCAACTAAATCTTCTGTTGCCATCTGACTGAAAATTTGACACGCTTTGGGTATGTCATTGAATTCAATATACATATGAATAAGGTCAATGTTTAAGGAAACAGTCGAAGCAAATTCACTGTCCTTAAGCTGCTCATGGATCTCCTTGCCAAGTAGCAAAGAAGTCATGTCTGTGCAGATCTTGAGCATCATGGAGAATATGATGATGTTTGGGTTCACACCATCTTGCTGCATCTTTCTGAATAACTGTATGGCCTTTTCATAATACCCACATAGTGTGCACCCGGCAATCATTGCACTCCATGATGTGAGATCTTTCTCGCTCAATCTGTTGAATTCGTGCTCTGCATGCTGCAAGCAGCCACACTTGCAGTACATTTTCACAAGAGCTTGAGCTACAGAGAGGTCTGATTCAAACCGCTGATCAATGACACACATATGGATGGTCTCGCCTGGTGCCAAAGCGCCTATGCTGCTACACGCACGAAGGGCGCAGACAAACACACTTGTATGCGGTTTTATACCACTTTCATGCATCTTCACAAGCAGATGCAGGACCTCTTCTGATCGCTGGTGCTGCAGATATGCAGCCATGATCTGAGCCCAGGAATGAGCTGTTCTGTGCACCAATTTGTCAAACACAAAGCGTGCTTCGATCAAGTCCCCACACTTGACATACATGTCCATGAGGACATTCCATAAGAAGCTGTGAGGCTTTAGCTCTGCGTTTTGAAGCATGTGTATATGTATTTGCCTACCCTCGACGAGAGCTTTCATGGTGATGCATCCTTGCAGGAGGCGGAAGTACGTGTCGGTAGTTATCTTTTTATGCCTGGTGGGTTTTCGCGAGAGGATGCGCTTCAGTTGTTCGAGCTTCTCCTGGGCGTACTTGGTCCTCCTCATAGCTTGGGAAACGGGTGGTTGTGACACACGCAAAATACTTAGGCTGGTTACACACCAAGTAATGGATGGCCAACCCTCGCCCAGAGTGTGGGCATGCACTTTTTGAAATTGGGCACAAACATGGGCGTCATACCTTTACACACCAAAGGGACACAGTTTGTAAAAAAAATAAAAAAGAATAAACTTATAAATCTTTTGATTAGTTGCAAATGCAAAAAGTACACCCTTGTCCGCCACTTTACAAAGTGGGCGGGGGAGACTCCCCGTCCAAAAGTGGGCGGGGAGTTCACCTGTTTAACAGGTAAACAACAGGTCATGTCCTCTCCAGTGTGTAAAGGACTGCGGACGCCAACCTTTAAATAAGTGTTTTGATTGGTCAAAGTTTAAAAAGTGGGCGGCCCTTTTTTGGTGTGTAACCGGCCTTACTATTATTCTTCTAAGCGATCAACTTGCTATTGGCCCAACTCTCTCTCACCTAGTTGGCTCATACTCTCTCACTCTCATCAAGCAAGCAAGAAACCAAAGCACTGAAGAGGTGTAATAGGCTCAACTACTTACTTGTGTAGCATTGTCGACCAATTGCATTGAACGTCCATGGATGGCCTCACAATCGAGGTGTTGTGCTCCAAGCCAGCTCCTCTCCTTCCTTGCAACTACTCCTTGAGGCTCTAATATTGACAGAAGAAGACGGATAGGGAAATGGATCTCTCTCTCTCTCTCTCTCTCTCTCTCTCTCTCTCTCTCTCTCTCTCTCTCTCTCTCTCTCTCTCTCTCTTCCTTGTCCTTCAAGCTATGCTAGTAAGAGGGGAAAAAGAGAAACCAAGAAGTGAAGATGACTTTGTCTCTTGCTAGTCTCTCACTCAAGCTCACACTCTCGTACTCTCCCTTCCTCTTAAGCAATGGTGCTTAAGACGAAGATAGACAAGAAGGTAGAAGAGCAAAAACTCAAAGTTGGCACAATAAGAATGACCTCTCCATTCAAATTTACACATTATATATAATAGATTTAGGGTTAGGGCTCTCCACTTAAGTTGGGCACCCTCTACTCTTTTCCACTACACTTGCAAAATCGGTCCTCTTTCCTTTTACATGCAATTTGGCTTTTATAGACATGGTTTAAATAAAAATGAGCAGAGATTGCTTGCCACCTTCTCTTCAACTACGATCTTAATAATTACAATTTGCATATGAGTGACCATGGCTTTCTTTGAGCATTTACAATAGAAATGTGTTGTTCAACAAAAACTAATAAATTGGAAATATTAAAAGAGCACCTTATGGATAAATGATGCCTATTTTAACACTTTGAGCTCTCTTGGAGTTGATCACGATTTTTTTAGAAAAGATAGATATTGGCACCCTTTAATATCTTCCAACTTACCTTTAGGACTCTTTTTGTTTGTGAGAGTAAATATTTATCCCCTTGCTAGCCAAGTGCAAATCCCATGGCATGTTATTTTAGTTTGGTGAGATGGTCATGTCACAGGATCCAAAGCCAAATAATGCATGGAAGAGAAACCTATGGAGTGATTGTTGTTGAACAAGGAATTGATGGCTATCAACATGAATGGCTATTCATTCTCTGTTTTTAGTGGACATGCACAATATCACGCTCTCCTTGAGGGTATGCCTACCTGACAATGAAATGGTGTGGTACATACGCAAGTGCAATTACAAGATGGGTCCAACCAAGTCTTTAAAAGCTCCTAAGTATGTGTCCCACACTTGAGGAGCCTGTTGGTCGAAGAGTGAGTGGTGCAGTGGAATTCAAAGTGACAAATCTATAGAGTAGTCTAGGGTGTTCTACCCCCCTTAGTGTACCTTTGAATTTGTAAAGTGGGGGTAAGGAAGGACTAGGGGGTTAGAGATCGAGTTGGGTGGTCAAGTAGCTGAGCATCTCTAAACTTAAAGACCCCTAACTACATAGGCTAACCTAATTAGTGCCTTGCTCTCTTTTTGTTTTTGTTTTCTTTTTCTTTTTCCTTAATTTTTTTTTCCTTTTTTTTTCTATCTATTTTATGTGAGTACAACATGATTTTCAAGGAGAGGATGTAATATTCGGGACAAGCAATCTTTGCTCAATAGGTAACCTTTCACAAGATTACTAACTCTTTCAACATAATAAGTAGTTCTAGAAAGAACATATGTTAGCATGTGAACTTGTTATTAACCATATCTTCAAACTAACACAATAAAATGCAAACAATGAGTGCTTAGACATGGATCCATATCATTGTAGCGTGTTCAATAATAGCATTGACATCAATGAAAAGTGGAGGCAATCCATCTTTGTATATGGTTTATTTTTGCTTTAGTGACCTTATAAACATGTGTAAATACTTACAACTGCTTATAAGTAGTTGTAAACACTTACAAATAATGATAAGACGTATGGAGGGCAATTAATAAAGTTCATGAAAAGCTAGTGAATGGCTCCTTTAGATACACAAGCTAAAACACATATATCTTCTATAATATGTGGCATGCAGATTGGAGATCTTGGGAAAATTGCATATGCCATGCTTCTTGGGAATGTACTCAATACATTTCCTCATTGGATATGGGCAATGAAGAATATCAGCCCTTTTGTTTGGGAGAGAGTAGTAGTAGAATCCAAGCCACACTTGTTCATCTACCTCTAGTATGATGTAGCATCTTGGGTTGCATCCTCCATACCTCTTGACACATCTTGCGAGGCAAGACCTTTGACCTCCTTGGAGTTAGCATGCCTCCTCAAAGGCAGTGATATCATGCTAGACCCAACCTCTTTATTGCTATATTGGCAACTATTTTGATGAGAGTCTAGACAATCTCAATTGGTATATCTACCTAAACCACAACTCTAAGGAAACATGAAAATCAAACACCATAGCAATGTTAGATATTTGTAGTTCCTAGAACTACTAACGTGTGCCTTTAGGATCCTCTTCTAATCTCTCAAGTGCTAGGAGGTCTATGGAGATTGGGACTTTTGTAAATTTTCATGTTTAAGCTTACAAGTCTGTAATCATCTTATGGTAGCACACTTGGGTACTTGTGGGTATCTTTGTCTCCTCACATAGGCCTTGGGACTCTTCGTCCTTCTTTTCCATGGGTGAAACCAACTCCCATGGGTAAGTATAGGTAGTTGGTAGTGTCATTATCTATAGCGGCTCCAAGGCTAAGTTGCACCTTCTTTTGATAGATGGGAACAAATGTTGGATGTTGATCGTGTAAGATGTAGATGTCAAGAACATCATCTACTTAAGTTTCTAATTACCTTGGCTAGCATGTCAAATGTGCTCCACTAACCCTTGTTTGGCTTACTCATCTGTGGGTATCTTGATTTCGTGGCCAAAGTCGTATTTTAGGCAAGAGGCTCTGCAAGAGGTAGCTAGTGCAAGCTGTGTCTTTAGCTCCTCTACATCATGAGTGGATGGTATGGTGAATGAGAGGATTACAATTAAGTAAAACTCCTAATACATGGAGATAATATGCTAGTAGACTCTAGATTGCTCTTTGTAATGGCTCTCTCTTTGCAATGTACTTGCTAGATCTATGGCCATTTTTGTTGAGATTTTAAGCTTCACTAACCAGCATAGAGGATATACTAGTGATTCTATAGTTACCTAGGTACACTTAGTTATAGCACATACATTGTGCCACCTCATCTATCCTTAGTGGGTTCCCACTTAGTGACAATTTCATATTAATATTTTATCGTATTATAGACAAAGTCCTTTTGTGTGAAAAAAGAAGAAAGAAAAATAAGAAGATTTTGGTCTTACTTCTTTGTGTGCTCAAGTCTCCATTTTGTGTATGCACTCTTGGTTGCTTTCCCCCTCTCTCCTCTTGTCTGTTTATATGGTATCAGAGTAGCCCATGGGTACGAGGAGCTTAATCGAAGATTGAGGTGAAGGCAATGGAGCATGAAAGCAAGCAAGAAAGCAATGGATAAGAAACTCTTCCATCTTGTTTGATTTGCCTTGGAATATAATTGCACAAGGCTCTTGAGGTTGGCAAGGATGTAATATTTGATTTTGCAGTGAAACTTGATGAGCACAAAGAGTAGTGTATGTAGTGTAGATAGACCCCTTAGAGCTTTCCCACAATGAATTTTGCCATGTGGGATCATTTTCGCTTTTGTTTTGATTCTACAAGTGCATAAAGAATAGTTTTTAGGTATACTAGAGATCCAGTTACGTTTGCCATTATAGGTGCAGAGGTTACAGATTTTGGATCTATAAGGTGTTTGCAAGGTTACAAACATAAAGAACATATGTATATAGATTGTAGATTGTAGATATTGCTATATAGTTAGTGAAAAATGCTACAAGTTTTGGTTATAATATACTTGGTATTAGCTTGGTTTGTAGATTATAGATTTTGTAAGATTACTTGTCTTGTCAAAATATTTGACAATTTTAACTAGATTGAGTGAGATGCTTGATAATAGTAATAATCATACTTAGAAGTTTAAAATGATAAATTTCTTAAAGGGAAAAGGTATTTGCAATTGCATTGAAGGAGACATGTCAATGGCATGTAAAGTCCCTTAATGAAATGCTATTGTATAATAGATAAAGACTAAGAATGATTGGGAGTGAACATAGAGTAAATTAATATATTAACTATCTATTAATATCATAAATAGTATGATGGGCTATTTGCAAGAATCTGAACCCCTTGCTATTGATGGAAGAACCTGGCAAGATTACTTAAGGTAAACACAAAGGCCAGAAAGTTTTGCAGCTCAAGTCAGAGTTGAATCACTTTTTGACTGGGGTTGCCTTGGTCTATATTAGTTGTGTTTCGTTTGCATGGTGACATGTCATATAAGATGACCCCTCTAGACGGGTGCTAGTTCCAGGACACTTGCGGTTCGGAGTTGATGAAGGTTTTTTTATTTAAAAGGTCAGTTGTGTGAGTCGAAGATGATGGGGTCTCCAGGCTATTGGTCTTGGGAAGAAGTTGATCAACCGGTTAAGGTGGTGGAGGCCGGGATCGCATTGCATGGATGATGGGGCCTTCGACGTTGGGGGTTACCTGAAAATAAAATAAGGTGCACTACTTGGGGGTGTGTCCGGTTTGCCATGTGGTGCATTGTGCTTGTGCTAATGGAATTGGGAGTTGGGTCAAGCTTGGGTGTTGTCCCCCACTTGAGGACCCAGTTTGTGCATAAGGGAGGTGCAGTGCATGTAGCTTGGGGTGACAGGTCTAACCATAAGCGAGTATTACCTCCCTCGGCATGTCTTGTCCTTGATGTGCCCTAAGCATGAAGTGGGGAATCAAAATGAGGCTAGGGGGTTAGGGACGGAGCCGGCCAACCATAGCCACTGGATGCACCTAACTTGAGAACCCCTAGACACCGTGTAGTGACCGTGGTCTATGGGTGTAAATTGTTGTTTGTTGTGATTTCTTCACTTTTCATCTTTGCTTTTTTTCTTTCTTTATTTCTTTCTTTCTCTTTCATGTTCATTTTCTTTTCTTTTCTTTTCTTCTTCTTCTTCTTTTTTTCTTTCCCCCCCTTTTTTTTAAATTACATAGACAAGACGAGAGCTAAGCTTTGTTGTCCGAGTGGGGTGGAGAAGGGGGCCTAAGAGACTTATTTAGGAATTTCCAACTCTACAAGTACCCTTTGAGGTTCAAGTGGACTTGTAGAGTGGTGGTAGAGAGAAGTGGATAATTGCAATGCATAAAGCGGCTATCATTCATGTCTTCTAGAAGGGATAAACAAAACAAAGGGAGAAGAGCAATGCGCATTATCAGTCTAGCCATGGCGCAGCTATCTATGGCATTGGGATCAAAGTAAAGGGGTGGAAGGTTGCATTCTTGTGGAGTGGGATTTTGCCTAAGTAGTATTCTAAGTAGCCTAAGGTAATTATAGGTAGTAATGAATGCAGGGACGGAGCATGAGGAGAATTCATCTACAAAATGGACTATAGAGTCACCCAAATTTTTTGGAGTGAAGATAAGGGCCTCCTCCGGCATAGTACAGTTCATGTTGTAGATCACGAGGAAGTCGTATCGGCCGTGGACATTGGGGTCAAAATCCACACCCATTCTTTGGGGGTATGGCATGAATGTTGGGCTATTGCGTTTGAATGGGAGGGTGTTGCAGAAAGCCACCCAAGTGTCCATATTTATGTCACAGAGGCGCCTTCTCCATGTAGGGTGGCACTCCTAGGCCGGCACTAATCTCGGAGCCTCAAAAACCTTGTCTTGCCAAAATTCCTCATCCTCTGTGCCCTAGAGGGTGGGGTTTTGTCCTCTCTCCACTAGCCATTTTTCCTCGAGCCTGCTTTCGATGTTGATTACTTCTTCCACCACCTTGATTGGTAAAACCCTGCGCAAATTAACAAGGAACTGGAAGTACGGGTCAAAGGGATTTCTAGAAGTCTCTTGTTGTTCCCAGATCACCAAATCAGTGTGGAAGCTTGCTGGGCAAGTATCCTGGGCTCAGTGGAATAGGCGTGGGTAGCATTTGTATTGGTCTGGCATTCAACCTTCTCCTTGCTTCCTCCACCATTTGTTTTCTTTTTTCCTTAAGTGCGGCCCTTCTTTCTTCAGACGTGTCTGCCTGTTGTTAGTCTTCTGGCTGTGGTGGGGAAGGAGGATGTGGGGCTATCTCTTCTTCGTGGGGCCCCATCTCGAAGCTTGGGCTAGTCTCATCTCCTTTCTGGGCTTCATGTTGGACTCCTTTTGCGAACCCAATTGCATTTATTTCCTATGGGGTCAGACCTGCCAATAGTAGGTATCTCTGTTGCTCTTCCAAAGTTAGACTAACTTCCACAGGTAGTGTCTGTAGGCCTGCTCTCTCAAGGCCATGCATGCAATCTGCAACTTTTTCTTGATGGTTTCCAGCCTCCCTTTCCTTTGTCTGGGTGATGCCGAGTAGTGCATTGAGAAAGGCACGTTGCTGGATTTCGAAGCTCACTTGGGAGGCCTCTACTCAGCTTTCAGCTAGCACCTTATCTTTTTCAGCTTGAGCCAGATGGTATGCCAACAAGGCTTTGACTCTGTGACTCGTCTTTCATTATGCGCTACCCATTCCTCCACCCTTTTTGTCATCTCCTTGAGGATTTCTCCTTGCCTCTGGGCTAGCACTGTTAGCCTCTATTCTTGATCTTCCATTTCTCTTTTCATTCTGTGCTGCTCTTTCTGTGCTTAGGCTACCTCTTGTGTCAGTTTCTCCACTTCTTTTTCGTACTTGTGTGTTCTTTCCTCCCTCAGTGCCTCTAGTTCCTCTGGGCTAGCACTGTTAGCCTCTATTCTTGATCTTCCATTTCTCTTTTCATTCTGTGCTGCTCTTTCTGTGCTTAGGCTACCTCTTGTGTCAGTTTCTCCACTTCTTTTTCGTACTTGTGTGTTCTTTCCTCCCTCAGTGCCTCTAGTTCCTCTGTGGCTTTAGTGATCTTTTCCATTTCGGCTTGCAAATTCTCATAGAGCCCTACGATCTCTTCATTGTGTCTTCGAAGGTGCTTTATGACTTCGGCTTCTTCATCCAATCTTGCCCGCCATTTAGCTTCCACTTTGTCTTTAGCCTGGAGCTGTTCTTTGAGCTCACTGATCTCCCTTTGGGCCATGGCCATTTGGCGGGTTTTCTCCAGCTGAAATGTAGCCATGGCCTCCTTTTCAGCTTCTAGCTTTTCCACTGTGATTTTTTTCTCTTCCTTAGCTTTCTCTACTAAGAGAGAAGCTCCTTAACATATTCATCATACTCTGCAAGTAGCCTCTCTGTTGTAGGGACGGAGGTTGTGGAGGTTGCCACCTTTTGCCTCTTAGGGTAATGTCTAGATCAACGTTTGCTGCCAGTCTTTTGGTTCCTACGAGAGGGGTCCCTTCTCCTGCTCCTTGGCTCATTTCCTTATTCACAAAGTATTGGACCCAGGCCATTAGGTTGCTAGCATCCACCTAGGTCATAGAATTAGGTGTGGATATGGTGGTGGTAGTGGGGGCACCAGGAGAGTAGGAATGGGGATGATTGGGGCCTTGCCCTTGCCTTCATGCATTGCAAGTGGCATGAGTTCCGACATGTGGCTACTTGATCTCGACCCTTCATCTCTAAGCGGGCTCATGGGCTTCGACTCGTCTTGCTTAGACTATTGCTCAATGGACTTGTGCGTGCTCATGATTGTGTTGTACCTCTGACTAGAGACAATGCATGCACCATCTTGGCTTGGAGTTGGATTTTAGGATCCAGAACATCTGCCAAGTTGATGCTGTCGTTGGTGCGGACCTTCACCTTGTCCATTCCCAGCATGGCATATACATCTCTCTTTGACTTTCTCTCTACTTTGTTTGCCAAGCCCAATGCTCTTTCTACCAACTCCGGGGTCAATTCAATATGCACTTAGCGAGTTTCTTCTCCCTCTTACGCGGTCACGATGCCACAGTTCTTGTGAAATGTTCATAACAATTCTGTGCAATGGATGTGATCCACCCCTTGGCTCACTGCTTCCATGTATTTCTACACATTGCACTGCTCAATAATCTACCTCACGGTCCATTCTTTGATGGCTACATCCTATAGATTGAAGATATGCCGGAATTTAACTGATTGAAAGCCCTCATCTCCACCAAGAGGCTGTATTTCACCTGTTCTTCTTCTAAGAAAGGAAATCTGCCAGCCTTTTCTTGGCCTACCATGATGGTTGCATGTCATGAAGCCATATTCACCATTAGTACTTTTCAAAAGAATTACTCGCAAAAGGAAAGACTTCACGCTTGATGACTTGAGATGCTTAAGCACATTAGTAGACTTTTTCTTCAAGCAATCCCTTCATTCTAAGATTTCATGACATTTTCTCTCAATTTACAAATTACATTTATTTATTTACTTTTTAAATATATTTTGGACATTGACTGAGGCTTGTTAGATTTCCTTGCATTTTATTTACATTACTTATTTGATTTTACCTTATCCCCTCCCCCTTGAGGATGAGGAGGGGTGTTGAGATATTAGCAATCACACCTAATGTAGCATCTTTGTATGAGGCAGTTTGGGATGAAGACATGTAAGCTCCAGGAATCCCATATGCACAGAAAGGGAAAACTGTACCCATCCAACAACTATAAAGCATTGTACTTGACTACCACTTTTGATAGATGAATGAATACATGATGATGCTTTTCTTTATCAGTTTTTAGTGTCAGTATTGTACTCGTTAGTCCTACACAAGATTGTGTTTATGAGTCCAAGCTTCCATCTTGGAACCTAATTCACTTGTGTAACAGTTGTGGTCTTTAGTCAATGCCATCATGAGCTTAGTTTATGCTTACAAGCCGCCATAGCCTTGCTCTAGATCCCGCGTATTTTAACTTGGTATCAGAGCTCAGCTGAGCATGGCCCAACTCTCCTTTCACTCCTCTCAGCTCCTTTCCATCTCAGCTCAGCTCAGTTTGAGTACTGGACCCTATCTCCAACTTCATTTGCATTCCTAACATCAATGAAGCTTCCATGGCAGCCATAGCCAGCAGCACCCTGTCAGCTTGAAGCTTTCATATCTCTCTCCACGGGCCAAATCTCTCTAAGTTTCCTTCTGGAGGTGTTTCTCTACTTCCAAGCTCCTCCTGGCACCTCAATCATTGAGATTGGGCAACTATAGCTTCAGCATTGCCTCTTTTCAGAGTCATTGCCATAACTATGTCTATGGACAGCACCTACCTACCTCTATTGGAGTAGCCATATCTTATCAACTAGGCCATATCTCTTTGAGCTTTCTTCTCAAGAGTTGTTTTTTAGGTCAAGGTACAACTTCTTGGAACAAAACAAGGAAATTGATGCACACCATGCTTGACATTTGCATTTTTCCAAATCTAGGCACAGTTTTGACAGTGACCGCTTTGAAGGCTTAGATCTCTCAACTCAGACAAAACAAGTACAAACCCTCTTAGGGTGAGTTAGATCCATTAGTGAGGGTCCTCTATCTCAAAGGGTTTGAGGAAATTCGACTTGTGGAGCTCATGGGAGCTCATTTACCAGTCGATGGTCCCTGTTTTGATAGGACAACCATAGCCACTTACCTTCAAGCTCATTTTTCTTTCATTTTCTCTCTTCTGCCACTTAAACCAAGCCAAGGCCACTCTAATCTAAAGTTTTCAACAAGTATTCAACCATGAAATCAGCAAGGAGGGGAAGCTATGAAGAGTTTTTGAAGATCATCAAGTCAAACTCAACCAACAAACATCAAATTTCAAACTAGTATCTTTTGATACTTCACTGCCATTACTTGTGTCTTTTGACACATACAAAGATCAACTCATTGCTGGTTATTCTCAGTCATTTGAAGTTGATTTCCATCATGGGAATGACCAAAATCAAGTCTTTTATGAAGATGCTTCTCATAAAGAGTAACATTGCTCTTGTTGCTCAATTCAACTACATGGAAGACTTGTTTATTCCGCTTGCATGGATGGATGGATTTATTTGTTTTGAAGAGCAATCGATGAATTTATTTGAAGATTTTGAAGACTTTTCTGCTGCCTCAAAGACAATGATACATTTTCTTGAGGGGGACATGGACATAAAGACTGATGCAACTATTGCAAGAAAAGTCAATGAAGAAGCAGATCAAGAGGACCAAAAGAACAAGAATAAGAAGAAGAAGCAAAAAAATCATGAAGACTTTGAAGTGGCAAACAAAGTGAAGTACAAGTACAAGAAGCTAGACAAGAAGAACTACAATGAATCGAATATCTATGTCAAAAGAAATGCTAAAAACCACAAGGGCCTCATGGTCCTTGATCCTATTTTTTACTGACTTTTTTAGCCTTGTAATGTCTAGTCCAAATGTCTTTATCATAAGCTTGTAAAACTCCTCATGTAGCCTTGTACTACAACCTCTGTAAGGCCCATGCTACAGCCTTTGGATGTCCATCATGTTTGTGGTACCCACACTTAGCCTTTTCTATGACAACCTCAAGTGTTTTGCCATGTTTATGGTGTGCCCACACTTTGCAAGTGTTACTTTCACTAAAGCCTCTACACACTTTGTACTCTCTGGTTGTGTTTGAGGAGGGGTGTTGAGATATTAGCAATCACACCTAATGTAGCCTCTTTGTATGAGGTAGTTTGGGATGAAGACATGCACGCTGCAGGAATCCCATATGCACAAAAAGGGAAAACTATACCCATCCAACAACTATAAAGCATTGTACTTGACTACCACTTTTGATAGATGAATGAATACATGATGATGCTTTTCTTTATCAGTTAGTGTCAATCTTGTACTCGTCAGTCCTACACAAGATTGTGTTTATGAGTCCAAGCTTCCATCTTGGAACCTAATTCACTTATGTAACAGTTGTGGTCTTTAGCCAATGTCATCATGAGTTTAGTCTATACTTACAAGCCGCCATAGCCATGCTCTAGATCCCACATATTTTAACAAGATCCCTCCTAGGATAAGAGGTTAAAGGGTTAAGGGCATTCAATGCATGTGCATAGTGCTTCACTTCCGCATGAGCCAAGCATAGAAGTTTGGATTATATTCCATTTTAGTATAGTGGTCCATGTCAATAGGGTGAATGCCTATGTGAGTGATGTAAGTAAGAGCATCCATTTAGGAAGTGATCGAAGCCAATTCAGCTAGCAATGTGTGACTCTTCCTCAGTTAGAATACAATCCAAAGATGGATGGGTCAGGAGGTGCTCCTCTAGGGGTCTGTTACGAATTGTTGCAAAACCCTATAGGAGGTTGGAGCTACATAAGTGAGGTCATACTCCAATGTGTTGATAGCACATCTATGTTCAGCATTAGTCATGATTTGATAGCCTTCAAACTCCCATTGAAGTCGGAGAGCATACCATTTTCTTAAGAAGGAAGAGTCGTTGTTAGTGAGTTGCTTCCACTCTTCGATTTGTTGGTCGGTGGGCGGTTGCAGTGTGCTTGCCATATGACATGATGAGGCATCAATTCTGTGCTTGCTCTCAGGAAATCTCGGTGGCAATTAACTCCTCAGTTTCTTCAGCAACCTTAACGAAGACAAATTCGAATTCTTCCCATGAGCAATATTATGTACACACCTCCATTGTGAAAGGCTCTTCCAAAAGATCTAAGTCCAAGCGGTCATAGCTTTTAGCAAGCGATCGGAAAGTGGCATCTAAGCATCTAAGGCAAGCAATCGGATTATCCCCCGTGTTCTTGGTGAAGTCCATGGCCAAGGCTAGAATTGATCTCCATTCATAAGAGGGTCTAAGACTTGTAGGTGGTTGGGGCTTGACTGAACTAGAGAGTTCAACACAGTTGATTGTTGCGGCTCTAGTTTCTTTTGCAGTTGTGGCTTGGCCTCTTGTTCAATAGGTTGGGCTATGGCTGCTAAGGGTGCTTCTAAGGTTTGAGGGATACTAGTAGGCTCAGGTTGAGACAGTTTGTTAGTAGCAGGCTACAATTTAGACCTATAGATTGTTTTAGATTTTGCGGGGCTGGGCTTCAGAGGTTCTATGGATTCAACAGCCTGAGTCTTTTGTGACATGAGTGTATGATCTATCCTGATGTGTTGTGTGGTCAGGATTGAGGGCACCATTTGAGTAGGGCCTTTGGCATTTTTGGCTCTAGGTACCTAGATCTAGGTGTTACCCTCATTGTAGCCTTGCGCTTGCAATAAGGCCTTGGAAACCCATCGCGGCTTGACCATACGCCGATGTCTATGGTTTTGTCTTGGCCTCCTAGGTTTTGAGTGTGGGTTCTTAACCTTGCATGGCCGGGGATGTGTGCTCCTAGAGGGAAGGCCTTGATGTTTAGGTGTCCATTGAAGCCTTGGTTCGGGGGTCTTAGTTTTGGCTTCAGCAGTTTGTAGGTCTTTAGGTTTGGCATGGGTGGTGATGATGAGTCATGACCCCCCTCCTTAGACTTGATAGCTACCAGTGGCTTTGCAGTCTTTGAAGGAGTCATGCAGCCCTTGTTGAAAGCAGTGACTATACGTATGTAGCTACCAGTGGCTTTGTAGTCTTTGAAGGAGTCATGCAGCCCTTGCTGAAAGCAGTGACTATACGTATGTATACGTACGTTGTCTATGGCAAGGTGAACATGCTGGGACTCGTAGTCGACATTGCAATGAGCTTGCTTTTTAAATGTGCGTCCTAACAACGATTCCGTACCTACATCTTTGGTGTTTGGCAACACATAGAAGATTATTGGTATGCAGCCTTGCACTTTCCCAAGAGTGCATATGATCGGCCCCCATATGGGCTGAGTTTGGGGTTGGTGGTTTGCAACTGCGGTTTGCCAATATGGGTCCAATGATCGTGAGTTAAGACATTAAAGTCAACTCCCTCACTGATCAATGCATTGAAGGTGTGTGTTAGCTTGGCAGTGACCATTGTGCTTAGGTAGGCTAGCTCTATGGCTTCCTCATTCTCATCATTAATCTCTGTGATAGTGGCCATTCTCACCTTGACAGGGGGTTCTAGCATTGGTGGCTCATGCAGTGGGTGTGTGTAGGATGTTAGTACTTCTTTATGTTGTTGCCATTGAAGAAACTTATGCCCTCACCCTCTAGGGTTTCAAGTTCTACAGTTCCAGTTCGACTGATGGTGCAGTGGACTCTGAAAGGCCCTAGCTCTCTAAACTTCATTTTCTACTTATGTCCCTTGACTGAGTACAGCAGTACCAAGTCTCCCTATTCAAAATTGTGCTGCTTGACGTGCTTGTCAAACCAATTTTTGCATCTTTCCTTCTCGCATATTAGCGTGTTGGTGGCTAGAAGTTGAGTTTTCGATAGCCGTTCTAGCTCAACTAGGCACTCTATCCATGCCTTCTTTCCATCCCATCTCATTTGATGAGTGATTCTCTAATAGTCTGCAATGCATGGCATCGTGGCCAAACCTACCACAATTGGCACAAGGTCGGGACCGAGGGTCTTGACACTCAGCCAACAGGTGGCTTTTTTCGCGCAATACACGCATTGGAGGTGAGGGCGTGTTGGTCCTCTCATCGTCTCTTGTAATCTAGTTAGCTCCACCATCTTCATCTCTGCTAGCTCCTGGCTTGAGTCAGTGCCCTTGCCTTTATCCTGAGTACTTGGGCTTGATCTTTTGCTTGTCGCATCAAAGCTCTCTTGGAATTCCTAGAGGTAGTCTCCTCTCAACTCTCGAGCTCCTGGAGTTTCTCTCCTTGAGCTGGTCGTCCACCCTAATGGCCTCTTCAAAGACCCTAGCTAGCACATCTCATTGTAGGCTCTAGTTGTCTGCCAAGGTCTTGTAGAGCTCTTTGCTTCATATTCCATTAATGAATACTGTGGACACCACTCTCTCGGTTGGTCGCTCCCCCATTGGGATTCTCTTGAAGAGACTCCTCACATGGGCAACGTAACCCCAGATATCTTCCTTATCCCTCTAACACCATATTGGGGAATATGAAAATTTCCCATAAGTTTAGGACACGTGGTCAAATCTTTAGATTTGTCATAACTTGAATACTATAACTCGAAATTGAGTGCTCTATAGCTCAATAGATTCCATTTTTCAAGCGCTTTCCAATTATAGGTCACACCATATGGTTTTGAGAAACTTATGGGCATGTTATCTGGGTGCCACCTTTTTAGTATACAAAAAATGGGAATTGGGAGATTCCCAAACTCACTAATATTGTGTTCTCTACTTGACATTCATCAGCCGTACTAGCAGGTTGTTTGAGTATTTAGCCTCAGAAAATCTTTTAATGAAGAGATTCTTGAGGTCATTGAAGTCGGTGGGAAGCCCGTCCAATTTTGCCGGCCGAAACACACGTGGACTACAATTTGACAAAAATCTCCACACTCGAGCTACGATTGCCTACAAGACCTTCCAGAAATAAAATACAGGTGTAGGACAAGGGTTTCATATACCTGAATCTCGCAGAAAACTCCGCCATGCTCCGATTGATCCAATGTAAACTCGTGGCCTGCAAGCTCTCTCTCTCTCTCTCTCTCTCTCTCTCTCTCTCTCTCTCTCTC
This sequence comes from Lygodium microphyllum, assembly GCF_053477565.2. Taxonomy (NCBI): domain Eukaryota; kingdom Viridiplantae; phylum Streptophyta; class Polypodiopsida; order Schizaeales; family Lygodiaceae; genus Lygodium; species Lygodium microphyllum. The sequence continues at coordinate 144,953,131 of NC_141137.1, forward strand.
TCTCTCTCTCTCTCTCTCTCTCTCTCTCACTCTCATAAAGCTAAGACCGCATACGAGGCTTTCCCTTGCCTCCTGGGGTCTTAAACCCTTGTTGGGCACAACCTTAATCCTCCCAATCACCCCCCTTGTGAATCCAACACATCTAAGCACTCATTTTTCCCATTTTTTTCCCTATTTGTGCCCTGTTTGGGCTTGTTTTATAATAGCAAATCCTAAGTTTTCCACTCCAATTTCTCGATCCTAATCTACTTTAAATGCAACAAAAATCAAAAGCAAATTACTAAAATGATTTCTTCCACTCAAATAATCATCAAAAACCAAAAATACTTACTTGTAGCATGGATTAAAACCCAAATTTTCATATCTAACTCAAGCTTTGGTTCAGGGATGAAACCCTTACTTCGATGCTTGATTTGAGGCACACAAGCACTCAAGCTTGAATCCGTTGGTGTCCTAACAATAGAACCAAAATGTAGGGATGAGCAACCACCAACACCCACGGACTGCTTATTCTTTCAAGTGTTTCAAGCGAGCACCTATGGCTATCTCTCACCTAGTTGACACGCCTTCAATCCTATCGGGTGTAGTGAGCTTACCATGATGCCCAAACGAGTTGCTTTCCCTCTCAAGCACTCCAATAGCTCCATGATTCGTGATGCAAGCTCAAGCATCCTCAAGCCTCTTTCTCCAAGCTCCATCTTCCATAGCCACGCGTGAGACGAGAGAGGAGAAGAAGAAGAAGAGAGGAGATGATGGAGAGCTTCACTTCCAAGATCCCTCACCCTCACACACTCGCTCCCTCACTCACTCATTACAACCAAGCAAAGAGAAGAGAAGGAGAGAAAAAGAAGAGTCCACTTTGCCACACACCAAAGAATGAGGTCTTCATTCACTTTTTAACTTTGTATACAAAACCCTAAATCCGTTTTGGGCGGTCATCCCCTTATCCCCTTTTTACATGGCCAACCTCCTGGCCTAGGCCTTCTTTCCCATTGTGCTCCTATCTTCTTCCTAGCTTCCTTTCTACCGCCCATCTACCTTTTACAATTTGCATAGGAGGGAGCCTGGCGCTCTTTTACAAAAAGTTTTAGGGGCGCCTTGCGTTTAAGAATGTGCTTCTGCCTTTGACTTAGCTTGCACTTTTCCACTTTTTCCATTTACTTTTTGTGCTAAGGTTAACATTGTTTAATAGCCTTAACTTGTTCATCCATTTCTTCCAAATCTTCTTGGAACTTCTACCTTTAAGATAAGGTCAAAAAAGTTCAATGGGGTTAGGTATTCTTGCCCATACAAAGCTTGGAACAAGCTCATCTGGATGCTTTGATGATAGGATGCATTGTAGGCAAACTACATCAAAGGTAGGTATTGTATCCATCACTTAGATTTCCTGTAGTAGTAGCCTCTAATTATGTCTTCAATGACTTGGTTGAATAAGGACACCATATACCTGTAAAAAGAACATGATATGTCTTTTATAAGAGTCAAATAGGAGGTCATATTTCTCTTGTACAACTCATAAATATGGATTATATTGCTCTTATGAAGGTTTTACTAAAGGGGATTTTTGAAAGTCTTTGATCCTAGGCGATATATCTCATTTATAAGAAGTGAATTCCCCTTTGGTTGGGGGGTTCACACACACACACACACACACACGCACACACACACGCACGCACGCACGCACGCACGCACGCTTGCATGCACGCACGCACGCACACACATGCACATAGAGTGTGTGTGCATGTGCGCACGCACACATGCATGCACATGCATGTGTTTGTATGTGTGGATTGATATGTGCATTCTCACCTTTATTTGACTTCGCCTTTAGTGGTAAATTAATTGCATCATGAATGTGAATAGAGTAATAGTCTTATTATTTCCAAAATTGATTAAGCAACATCTTGTATAAAAAACATGTATGCATATACATTTTGCTTTAAGGGGATCTAACCTCAAGAAAAGATGAGTCGATTCACCCACCAAGAAACTCCCACCCATCCCAATGAAGGAATGCATTGGTGTTAGGTGGTAGGTTGAAGGAGAAAATGAAAATGATTATGCATTAAAAGATGCTAGAAACCTGAAAAATTTTGCACCAACATTATGCACTAATATGAAAGGTGGTCTAGAACTTTAAAGAAAAATAAGCGACAGAGTAGAGAAGAGAGATCATAATGAGCACATATGTCTCCATCAACATACCACCCATCTCAAAACCTTATCTCAAGAAGCTTCAAAATATGGATTGAAAAAGGGGATGAGAGTAAGTAACTAACATTGTTGTGTGTGTGTGTGTGTGTGTGTGTGTGTGTGTGAGAGAGAGAGAGAGAGAGAGAGAGAGAGAGAGAGAGAGAGAGAGAGAGAGAGAGAGAGAGAGAGAGAGAGAGAGAGAGAGAGAGAGAGAGAGAGAGAGAGAGAGAGAGAGAGAGAGAGAGAGAGAGAGAGAGAGAGAGAGAGAGAGAGAGAGAGAGAGAGAGAGAGACTCAAGTACCTCTTGAGTATCTTGATAGTCACTTTCTTAATTTTATATGTTTCTTTTTATTTTCATCCTACTCTAATGAATGTGCGATAAAAGTATATGATTTTAGAGGGTTTACAAAGTAACAAAAAAGAAAGATCGAGTTTAACATATAGGTTTGAAAGCATTCTTATTGCTCTTGCATCACCATATCTACATGATAAATTTAGTAGTGTTGGATTATTAACAAAAAATATCATTTTCAAGATCTAAAAAGTCACTTTATTGTAAACATGAGATGAGATCTATGTGAGTGGATGGTAAGTCTAAAAAGACAGATAGGGTAAGAAAGTAGTGAATAATGGAGCTCTTAGACTAGCTTGTGTGTGTGATCAAACTTGTCTACCTACTCTATATTACTCACAATACAAAGAAGCTTGAGACTAGTTTGTGTACCCTCATACTAGTCTACACCCCATTAGATAAGGTTTCCCATAGATACACTAGTCTAAACTAGCTTGTTTGCACTTGAGCCTAAGTCAAAACTTGCTTAGTATTGAGTAGCTTGTTTGCACTCGAGCCTAAGTCGAAACTTGCTTAGTATTGAGTAGCCTAAGGTAATAAAATTGAGTTGCATGTTTAAGGATCAAGCTTGCTTGCCCAAGCCATCTACTTAGGCTTGCCTAACTTGATTCACTAGGACTAAATTTGCCAACTTAAGCTTACCTTGAGCTAGTACACTTTAATCAAAGGTTTCCTAACTTGAGCTAGCTTGCTTGCTACTCAAGCTTACCTATGACAAATACTCTAAGCTTACCTCCAACTACCATAAGTATACTCAAGTAAACGCACCTCCAAAATTGCTTGCCTCTTAATTGTCTAGCCAAGCTTACCTACAATTAGGCCTACTTTCCATAAGTTTTACAATGACAAAAATAGCTACAATTTTCCATAATTAGAAGGCTAAGTAGGTTAGATAGGTGCTTCACAAAAGATAAGCCCATAGAAGGCTCTAATGAGCCACAATCATGATTAGAAGCTTGTTAATTTTAAGGCACAAGTGTTGATATTGCGCCTTATGTGTGGGTTCCATTCTCACAAATAGCTTTTGATGAGTGCATTTGGGTTTAGGCTTAATTATGATCACTTGCCTTTGTCTATGAAGCATTTATGCATGTACCAAAGGATGAGTAGAGTAAGCTTGATTGAAAGTCCAAGAAATGTATCTTTCTTGGATATGGACATTCAGGAGAAATGAGCTATCACTTATGGGATCCTAAGTCTAAGAATAAGTAATAACTACATGAGATCATTTTTAATGAAGATAAGATGCATAGGAAACCCATTAAAACACTTGATATCCATAGGGTAGTATCTTAGGGGAGTGGACAATCATCGTAGGAGCAATATATATGACTGGTTCCATATGATGCAAGGCTTGGAGAACTAGTCCTAATGCTAAGGTGGGAGTACCATAGGTAGATGGATAGCCTCATGCTTTATAGGATGGATAGGCGATATAGCCATGTGCTCCTCTTGAGCTAGTTTTACAAGGATTTCAAGACCACCAAATAGATACACTTTGTCTCTAGACAGTGTCATGGTTATTATGGTAAGCCTTCTTATTATGTTGATGCTACGATTAGGGGTGATATTCATAAGTGGAAGAAGGCTATGTAGTCAAAGATGGATTCTTTAGTGAAGAATGCTACTTGGGACTTAGCTCATTTGCTTAGGGGCAAACATGCACTACTATGCAAGTGGGTCTACAAGTTGAAGATACATCTAATTGATACATTGATGCAATATTGGTCATCAATGGATTAATGCAAGAGCAAGGGATTGACTTTGATGAGGCATTATTACTCCATTAGTAAAGATGAACACCCTTCATGTGGTACTTGCATTGGTTGCCAAAGGAAGGTGTGGAGCTTATTCAAATGGATGTACAACATTTTTGCATGGAGATTTGCATGAGGGACATTTATATGTAATAGCATGAAGGCTTTATTTTGGAAGTCAAGGAGTAGTTAGTGTATAAGAGCTTATATGATTTGAAACAAGCTCTCAAGGAATAGTATCATAGATTTGATGTCTTTATGTAGCCTTAGGGGTACACTAGAAGTGAGACTAACTACTACCTATACATTAGGAATGCTAGATATGGCAGCCTTATGATTTTGATTCTCTATGTGGATGACATGTTGATTGTTGGGATGTTTAGTCATGGATGTAGGTGCACTAAACAAAATGTTGCATGATACCTTTGTTATGAAGGACTTCGGGAATGTTGGTCACATTTTTAGCATGTGCATTATGTAGCAATGATATTTTTTTAAAAAGAAATACATTTGGAAGGTATTGGAGCATTTCAATATAGTGATAGGAAAGGAAATCAATGTTTAATTTCCTCTATATTTGAAACTTGACTAAGAGGACATCTGCAAGTTAGATAAGCAAAAGGCTAAAGTGGTCAATGTTTCTTAGGCATCCATAGTTGGTAGCTTGATGTACACCATGGTTTCTACACATTCAGAAATTGTCTATGCAATGGGAGTGGTTAGGAAGTATATAGCAAACTCTAGCAAGAAGCATTAGGAGGAAATAAGGAGTATCATAAGAAACTTGAATGGCACCGAAGCTATGTGCATATGCTTTAGAAGGAAGGATGCATCTATTCTTGGATATGTATGGATACAAATTTTGTAGGAGAGTGTAGACACTAGGAGGTCTACTATAGGTTTTGTCTTACTTTCATAGGTGGTGAAATCTCTTAGATCTCTCAATTGCAACCATGTATGGCTTCATCTACCCAATAATATTGAGTATATTGTAGCCACTAAAGCCTGTAAGGAAGACTTAGCCAAGAGAACAAATGAGGAGAAGTCTAAAATACCCAATGTTTCTTATGCATCCATACTTGGTAGCTTGATTTGCTACATAGCCAGACATTGCCTATGCAATGGGAGTGGATTTAGTATATGGCAAACCCTAGCAAGAAGTATTAGGAGTAAAGAGTATTGTGAGATACCTAAATGATACTAGAACTATGTGCATATACTTCAGAAGAAAGGATGCATCTATTCTTGGGTATGTACATGTTGATTTTGTAGGAAGTATAGAGTCTAGAGGCTTACTACATGTTTTACCTTTACTTTCATAGGTGGTGTGCTCTCTTGGGTCTCTTAATTACAGCCATGCATGGCTTTATATATCACTAAGGTTGAGTATATTACAATCATTGAAGCCTACAATGGCTTACTCATCTGGTGGGAGACGTGGATACTATATGAGAGGTGGCTACATCATACTATGATAATAAGTGTGCCATTTATTTGAAACCTTGTCTTTTATGAAAACACAAAAATACAAAAAACATATTGTCTTTCATGAAAACACAAAACCTTGGCACAAAAATACAAAAAGCATATTGTCTTTCATGAAAACACAAAATCTTGGCACAAAACATTGTTTTTCATGAAAACACAAAAAACACATTGAGGTAAATTTCATCAAGGAGGTGCTTGAGGACAAGTGCATTGAGATTATCAAGGCCCATATAGATTATATCCTTGCATATATTTTTATAAATAAACAGTTCACATTTTAAACTCTATGTACACTACAAAGTGCTATGAAGGCAATTGGCTTTTAACTAGAAGGTCGTTGGTGGGATAAAGGCCAACGGCAATAGCCAAGCTAGCACCCCTTGTATAAGTACCTAACAAATGCTCATATTAAGTGAAGATAACAAAGAATAAGGTACTATTCATTATGCCCACAAAACTTTCTTATGTGCTTCTCTCTCTCAACCCTCTTGCACTTCATAGCATTGACCTCACATCCCATCATTGCTTTCCTCTCAAGTAGCACATATATGAAAGGATTTGCCAAATATGTCTCCCAATCAACAATGACAATCCATGTTTTTTGCTCATTAAGTGCACCCTAAACCAAAGAACCATTGAAATACTATTGGCAAATCTACAACCCAAGATCCACAATAATAGTAAACCCCCACTGCTACTCATACTACTTCATTGAAAGTGAATGAATCAACCATTCCAAGAGCACCAATATGCACAAGCCCATGTGTTGAGAAATAAGTCATAGGATAAGTCACAACCTATGTACGCACAAATAAAGTAGCCTATGTGTGAAGAGTCCTAAAAAATGTCAAAAGTATCTATCTCTTTAGAGGATACTTAGTGAGTGTGTGTAATCAGTGGTGAGAATGAAGCAAGAAGAAGAATGAAGATGAAGAAGAAGAAATACACTTGAGCCTCCATATCTATTGATATTGCTCCTTCTGTTGTGCATCCTTTTTCATTCTGGTCATTTGGTATCAAAGCAAGAGTGCAGGATCAAAAGCTTGGATTAAGGAGCACGTTGAATCAAGGTCTACATCAAGCTGAAAGGTTACTATTTGCCATTAAATCAAGTACTAATCTTCAACTAATCCATCCAAAGTAGGCACATTGGACTGTAAAGCCATTAGGGCTCAGATTTCGAGCATTGATACTCACTTTTGAATGTATTGGGAAGCCAAATGAGGCTAGACATGATGTATGCAAACAAGGTCAATGGTTGTCGAATTCGGATCTTAGTTTATATTTTCAATTGTCATGAAGCAAGGGATTTGCTTAAGCTCAAGCCTAGCTTAATCAAGAGACCTATTTTTTGCTGAAGAGAAGCTTAGGGCTTGCTTGTAGAAGAACCACATCGTTTGCTTATCAAAGAAATTAGGGGATTAATAGAGACAGAGGAGCAAAGGAAATAGAGTTGTTTTCATTTTTATTGCTTAACCATTAGCTATTAAGAATAGAGCTTAAAGTTCTAAAGAAATCAACATAGGATAAGAGGATGTTGGCATCAGATTTGGCATTGACAAGCCATGTAAAAGGTCTGCACTATTCAACGGTGGCTACTCACAGCTCAAAGACAACCTTTGCCCAAAAGCTTTAGATTAAAAGATTATTCTAATCTAAGGTTTAAAATAACTAGTTCACAAAAGTCCCTTTCACACTTGGTTGTAAAGAACCAGCTTGGATTGGTGGATGCTTTTACACTTGAAGTTTTTTGAACTAGCTATTTGGAAGCTTTGTGTTCACACTACAAGGGACTGGACTAGCTTTCTATGGAATTGATTCACTAATTGACATGTTTACGCTGTAGAAAGTTAACTAGCTTGACTTAAGGCTTAAAGGGAAATTTGGGAAAATTGCTATGGGTTGAGCTTGTTTGGAAATTCATTATTATCATGAAAATTTGTAGAAAAACCACATGAAAATTAATCAATTTTAGACCCATGTCTTGATGCCGTTTGGGTCATACGAGTATTTTTTGAGCCCCATTTTCACTGATTCTTGCTAGACAGCCAATGCTTGACATATGGGCATGATGTATGGGTACATGTGATAATAGTTGGTTACATGTGCAATACTTATTGCAGTGGACCTCAATTTATATGCATTTTCTTGGGGATTTTGAATGCCTTATGGTCTCACTTTTGACCAATTGATACTCGATTTTGTTTATATGCTTGTATATTGATTTGGTACATTATATACAAGTGGTTTTGCTAATTTTGTAGTTGCTATAATGTCCAAAAATGTACAGATTATGCAAATTGTGTGTGACAATTTGACAAAGGACAACTACAATGTATGGTCCTACCATATGGAAAATTTCTTGATGCAAGGAGGTCTTTGGGACCTTATTATAGGTGAAGATGCATATACAGAACTACTGATGAGCCTATCAAAGATGAGAAAAATGTATGCAAGGATTGGACTAGCAAAAATAAGAAAGTCTTGCATTGGATATCTATATGTATATTAGAGAGACTAATTTCACACATTAAAAATGCAAATACTTGCAAGGATGCTTAGAAAATCATTGAAAATATGTATGGCACATGCATAAAGGCTAGGAAAATATAGCTAAAACATATGTTACATGGTGCATGGAGAGTAAATAGAAGCATCAATGATTATGTGGCAAAAATTAAAGAGGTTATAGAAGATCTTGCTTCAATAATTGATGATGATGATTTGGTATTTGTCACTTTAAATGGATTTGGACCAACATTCAAGTCCCTTGATACCTCCATTTCTTTAAGGGGAGGCTCAATGCCTGATTTTGAAGAGTTGATTTCCTTGCTTCTTATGGAAGAGATTAAGTTGGGCCTTAATGCATCAAGTAGTGGAAAGAATGCAAATCAACATAGGATGTTTTATCATCAACGAGGCCATCGCAGCTCATCTAGAGCTAGAGGATCATCTTATGGCCATGAAGACATCTTTGTATGAGGCCATAGTACTGTTGGACATCAGGGGGAGATCCTACACTAGAGGCAGAGCAGCATGCTCTAGTCCACAGAGACATGGTGCATGCCATTATTGTGGGTAGTTTGGCCACTTTGAGAGAGAGTGCTTTCATAAGAAAAATGCTATGTTTAGGAACCAAGAAATGACTCAAATTGGGCACTATGTAGGTGGATATAGTGGTGGTGGTGGCCATGGTTCTAGAGGTGATTCATCACCTAGAGGTCATCTCACCATGGAGCATGTACTTGGCAATATGACAAACCCTCCTAGAGAGGATAACTAGTTTTTGGATTTAGGTGCTACAAACCATATGACTCGCCATGTAGAATGGTTTGATAGAAAGTAGAAAATGCAAGCTGAAGAGTATGCTGCTATAGGAGATGGCACACTACATAAGATAACTCATATTGGGAGCATGCCCTTGGTGACTAGAGATGGGACTGAAAATAAGCTTGGGGATATCGCATATGTGCCACTAAAAATTTGGCTTCAGTGGATCAAAAGATAGGTCACTTATAGGTATACACCACAGCAAAATGGTATAGAAGAAAGGAAGAATAAGGTTATTGTGGAGGTAGCAAGGGCAATGATGAATCAGATGATGCACATGCCCTTGACCTATTGGGTTGAAGTAGTCAATATCACAGTCCATATCATGAATAGGACACCTACAATCTTGATGCATCATATGTCTCCATATGAGAAGATGTATGGCAAGACACTTACAATTTCATACTTTAGGGTGTTTGGTTGCATACGTTATATACATGTTCCTGATGATTTGAGGAAGAAGATGGAATCAAAAGTTGTTAAATGCATTTTTCTTGGGTATCCAAATGAGAAGAAGGGCTATAAATGTTATGATCATATCACTAAAGGGGTTCACATAAGCAAGGATGTGACATTTAGTGAGTATGAGTCTTGGTATCGACCAAAAGTTGTAGTTGACATGGATGTCTATGAGAGCAATGATGATGATGGGTATGTAAAGAAAATTGTAGAAAATAATGGTCAAAGAAATCAACATGTTAAAGATATGTATGGACCTTAAGACCATGAAGAAAGCAGTGCCAGTTATAGTCCATGGAGTTATGGATGATGAGTTTGGCATACCATATGTAAGAACTCTAAGGATAAAGAGTGCAAGAAAGTATGTTCCACTGCATGCAAGAACAATTGAGACACCATCTAGTGCACCATAGTTTACGAGATCAAATAGAGTGATGCATCCAATGGATAGATTGACATATATTGGCTTCATGAATATGCATTATGAATACATGGTATTGTACGTTGTTTAGCATATTGAGTCCACTTGCTTTGAAGAGGCTGCTGGAAACAAAGATTGGAAGGATGCTATGGATGAAGAGATGGACCTATAGTGAGGAAGAGGCTTCTATCTATGACTGGAAATTATATCAAATGGATGTGAGGAATGCTTTCTTGAATGCTACATTGGAGGAAAAGGTATACATGGATTAGCCATAAGGGTATGCTCACCATATAAATCAGCATTATGTGTGCAAATTGAGGAAGGCATTCTATGGATCAAAGCAAGAACCAAGAGCTTGGGTGAGAGGATTAGTAAGTTCTTATGCAGCATGACTGAATATTCTCTTTATATTAAACATGCAGGGGATGGAATGGTTGTTGTGGTCATCTATGTCAATGATCTCATTATTACAAGTATTTTAGAGAGAGAGACTAGTGAAGTAAAACATGGGCTACACAAGGTGTTTAACATCAAGGATTGTTGCTTATTGATGTACTTTCCTGCAATTGAGGTGATTGGTACTCCACATGGAGTTTGGCTAGTGTAGAGACGATACTCATTAGTGATGCTAGAGAAGTATGGAATGACAAGATGCAAGCTAGTGGATACACCCTTGGATCGAAATGTTAATATGGTGGATGATGGTCAATATGTAGAAGATGTTACTATGTTCAGGAAGATGGTTGGTAGCCTAATCTACTTAACCATTACTAGACCTGACTTGAGTTACTTAGTGGGAGTCATTAGTCAGCTTATGCAGAAACTATTCAAATCACATTTGAATGCAGTAAGGAGAGTCTTGAGATATGTGAAGAAGACAATTAGCTTTGGCTTGTTCTACGAGAAAGGAATCAAGCCTACATCGTTTGTCTACACATATGTAGACTGGGCTGGAAGTATAATGGATAGAAGATCCACTAGTAGCTATGCATTCTCATTTGGTTCAGTCATGGTAAGTTGGAGCAACAAGAAACAACCTACAGTTGCTCTATCTAGTACAAAAGAGAAGTATAGAGGTATTATATTGGTAGCATGTAAGCAGACATGGTGGTTGAGATTGTTCCTATGTGATAATAGCATAGAGATAGATGGTGGAGTTATCATGTATTGTGATAACATTAGCAACGTTATGTTGGCAAAGAACATAGTCTACCCTGCAAGTATGAAGCATATCAAAGTGCACTACTATTTCATCAGAGAGAAGGTTATGGATAGAGAGATAGACTTGATACATGTCAATCAATGACCAAGTCATTGATATCTTTACCAAAGGATTAGGTAAGGATAAGTTTGAGTACTTTAGGAGTACACTTGGGGTATCGTATTTGCAAGCTCATTTTGATCTTGAGGAGGAGTGTTGCTAGATAAAGCATAGGATAATTCATAACGTATGTATGCACAAATAAAGTAGCCTATGTGTGAAGAGTCCTAAAAAAGGTCAAAGGTAGCTATCTCTTTAGAGAAGATACTTGGTGTGTAATCAATGGTGAAGGAAGCAAGAAGAAGAAAAAATACTTGAGCCTCAAGATCTCTTGTTGTTGCTCCCATTGTGCATCATCTTTCATTATTGTCACCATTGACCAATGGTTTAATTAGTAACAAACTAATGCCACACTTATGGGCCAAGTCACACTACTATCAAAAGAGTATGAAATAGCCAAGTTGAATCTAAAGAGGATAAAATGGCCTAATTCACACCATGTTCAAAAAAGAGGATATCTTATCCAAGGATGCAAAGGACAAGATCCACTATCAAGTGACCAGTGACTAGGTCAAACCATCAACTAGTATTAAAAATGGAGCCACCCTCAATGTTCAATTTATAGGGACCAAGAACTAGTAGAGAGCACAAACCTTATGGTGATGAAATGCTTCACCCAATGCAAAAAAACAATGGAAGCTTTGATGAGATCATATAAAATGATTGATATGTGCATAAGTAACCATGATATGGTCAAGGTCATATTCTACTAGCATACCACATGGGAGGACAACGAGCATATTTTCCTAAAGAACATCCCCATTTGGAATGAATTTTAAAAGACCCTAACAAAGAACGGCATGAGAGTTGTTCGACACATTCCATCTTAAGCACTTATCATGAAAATTAAAGATAAGTTGAAAGTTAACAAGCTCAAACAAACAATGAATTCATAGAATTTCCTTCCTAAGACAATGGTACATACATAGGGTTAAAATCACTTGTGCCATGGTAGTCGTCTTATGTCAAATATTGAATGGTGATGTGTAATCAAGACATTAAAATATGACCCCACAAAATGTGAAACCACTTCTCTAAGGTCAATCATACTCACTAGGAACTTAGAATATTCACCATAACTTATTGATCACCAACTATTGCACAAGGCTTTGCATGAAGAGAAACTTTATGTAGCTAGTTTATTCTAGGCACATAATTTGCTATTTAGTATCATTAACTATATTTGTGTATTGTTGTGCCGACACTTTACTCTAAATCCCCTACTAGAACTTTAGTATGATCCCAAACTTCTATGATTGATGGATGTCTAAGGCCTAGGCACAACGTCTTGTACACAAATAAACATGCTCCACCTCATTGTGCATAAATAAATCACTTGTAAACAAAACTTGGGACACATCAACAATCCCATCAACCTTATGTGACCCAAAATGCTAATAGAAATTGCATCTCTTGTTGTCGAGTAGGAGGTAAGTAACATAAGTTGGTAACACATGTCCATGTAAAGATACAATGGTATTGATATTAGAATTCTCTTTGATTTTTTATTTTTAAATTTTTTCCTTGTGCTAGAAGTCTCTTAAAAATAGTATTTCATTTTTTCATGTAGGTGGGAAAGAAAGGATCACTCACATCGGACCTCTCAAATACACTAATTTGAAGGATAAGATTACTATACAATAACAAAAATAGTTCTAATTAAGCTCTTAATGCTAGTGCTTTTGGAGACCTAAGGTTTAAGCTCATATCAACACCAACAAAATGATTGAGAAAAATGCCATAACAAAGAGGTTTATGGAGTGGTATGGCCTTAAATTGTACACATGAGCAACATTGGGAGATTGTTGGAATTTTGTGTTGGGTATTCATCAAGACTTACAAGTTTGATATGAATACTAGAACCATCATGATCCAAATTAATAGCAGAGTTATGTCCAGGATATCATGCTTTCACTTGGTCTAATAAAGGAAGCACAAGAATTAGGCAAAGAAGAGAATAATATGACAAAACCAAGAAGACTATGAGTGTCTCAACCAAATAGGGCAAGCCAAAACTCACTTAAAATAGATTGGTGATTGATGCCATCACAAATGGGGACCTATGCAACATACCCTAGGTCTTCCATACCATATCTATGTGCATCAAGTTGTACACCTATGTCAACAAAATCCCTAAGGGATTGATGAAACAATTAATGATGAGTGAGGTAATAGTGACCCAAACTTGAATGACTACTAGATTGATCTAGTCCATGACATCATAATGAAAGCCCCAAGAATACTTAGCAAGCGCCTTGATGAAAGAATAACACATGTAGAGATGAGAGGGAAAATTATCTCATCTAGGAGAAGAAGAAGAAGAAGAAGAAGAATATGAAGAAGAAGAATATGAAGATGATGATGATGAAAACGACGACGACGACGATGACGACGACGACGACGACGACGACGGCGACGATGAGGAGGAGGAGGAGGAGGAGGAGGAGGAGGAGGATGATGAAAGAGATCAAGTGTGAGAGGAAAGCAAGCATCAAGAAAGAGAGGAAGGTGAACTAGTGGATGTTGAAGAATATAGAGGGAAAAAGAGACAACCATCCAAGAAAAGATAAAGGGAAGAAGAAACCCAAGCTGATGAGGAAAAAATAAAGGACTACAAGACAAATAAGAAAATATTAATAAGTTTAGCTCCAAAAGGGATAAATTACACACCACATTGGAAGAATCTAAGAGAGTTTTTGAGGCTAGAGAAGCCACTTGTATCAAAGAATATGAAAATATCCTCACAACCATAGGAATGTTATTTGAGGAGGATATAATGAAATAGAAAGATTTTGTGGCACAATAGGTGGAAATGGAATTGGCCAAAGACCACCAACAAGGAGAGACTTCTAGCAAGGCGAAGAAGAAGGTATCACAAGAAACATGTCCATCTATTGTCACATTGACCTACAAATGTCAATATCAATAATGCAAAAAATGAGATGAGGAAAGCAATGGAAGAAGTGATAGTCAATTCTCAAGCTAGTGGGTGGCCTATACAATCAACCAATGATTCTCAAGAATGACCTATTAATATGAGTGGGACTCAAGGGATTGTATTGACACTCAAAAACCTACGTGAGTCACTCAAATTACATAAGCAAAGCTATTAAAGAGAGACAAGAATTTTAGATACATTGGATGATGAAAAAGCTACTTAGTAGTATTATGTGCAATACTCAACCTAAAGACTCTTGGAAGCATAAACTTGACTAGAGGTTAGAACTAAAAGAGTGGAAGAGATGAGAGCAAAGGTGATGAAATTGGAGGAGATTTAGAAATACTACAAGGAAGCTAGAGCCTCAATGGTAGAATTTACTATCTAGATGGGGCAGGAGAAAACAAAGGTAACCAAGGGAGCTATACAAAAGTTGTTAGGCATAGGAACAATTGAAGGTAGCCTTCATGGGGTTGCAAGCCATGATGAATTCTTCCTTGATGACAACAATTAAAAGTATAGAGAAAGAAGCAATAAGAATGCATAGGGAGAGAGAGGACTTTGATAAGAAAATTGTAAAATAGATAAGAGAATAGAGAGGGGAAGCCACCAAGAGCATAGACACACAATGGAGGCTTTAGCACACAAAGAAGTAGGACTGAAACCTTCTTCTTCTTTTTTCTTCCTCTTTCACACAAAATAACTTAGTTTGCAACATGATAAAAGAGTAATATGAAAGTACTAGAATATGTGTACATGTAGTCACTAAGTATGAACCTACTAAAAGCATAGATGAGGTGTCACAATGAATGTGCCATAACCAAAAGTGGACTATGTGGATGTTTTCTAGCTGTAGAATCATAGGTATATCCTTCATATCAGTCACCTAGCATGTTAGTGAGTAAAGTCATGCCACATTACCAAGGTGTGTAGTGGATGCCAGCTCATGTGGAGCTTGACATCTCATCACTTTCCCTTAAGCTGAGCTCATGTACTCCAAGCATAGCCTTGAAGCAATGGAGCTTCTCAACTCCTACGGCCTTAGTGAAAATGTTTGTAACTTGATCTTGTATATTGACATAAACCAAGTCAATATCACTTGCTAGAACCTAATCTTCAATGAAATGGTAATGGATCTCTATGTGTTTTATACGTGCATGATACATTGGACTTTTGGCCAATTGAATGCTAGTAAGGTTGTTATAGTAGATGATAACCTTCTTTTTCACCTACTATAACCCCAAATCACCAAGTAGCTTGTATAACCAATCTACCTCACATGCTACACAACTGTAGCACCCTTGGTACTCTATCATAATACTAATAGTGCAACTGTAGGATGCTTCTTACTACTCCAACTAACAATAGAAAAATATAAACCCCTTTGGTAGATCTCATGCTTCAAATACTACTAGCCCAATCTGCATCTATGTACCCATGCAAGCCTGATGGTACACCTATAGCATAGAATAAGGCATAGTTTAATATAGACTTGATATAATGCAAGATGCATCACATTTCACCCAAAATGGCTTTTGTGGAAGTTGCAAAAAGTGAGTCTCCAAACCAACTGTGTAATTTAGATCTAGCCTAATGATTGTCAAATAAATAAAACTATCCACATACTTTCTATACATATTGGCATCTTTAATTACATCACCCTCATGTGAACTAAGCTTAGCATTGATATCCAAAGGTATTGAGATCATCTTACAATCATCCATACTATATTTTTTTCAACATATTCAAAGCTTACTGTCTCTATGATAATCATACGTCCTCTAGAGTCTTGATTATCTTTATACCAAGAAAATAGTGTAGCCCTCCCAAATCCTTCATTTTAAACTCAGTCTTGATGAGAAAACTCTTCACATACTCAATCTCTATCTCACTATGACCTATGATAATCAAGTCATTTATATATATATAATAACGATCACAATACCCACATCACCCTCACATATATAGAGTGAGTGATAGAGCTGTGCTTTGTAAAAATTAGTGTTAACAAGATATTTTGCAATCCTATCATGCCATGCCTTGGGAGCTTGCTTTCCATATAAGGCCTTATGAAGGCTGCATGCATAATCAAGGTAACTATCATCCACATAAGCATGTGGTTACTCAACATAAACTTCTGCTTGCAACTCCCTATGTAAAAAGGCATATTTAACATCCATTTGATGCATGATCTAACCCTTTGATGCATCCACTATTATGATAGACCTCTAGAAGCCATTTTAGCCACCACTAGAGCGAAGATATCCTCATAATCAATACCATAAATTTGATTATACCCTTTGGCAAGTAGCCTTGCCTCTTATAGCAATCTATTGATCTATTGGACTTATGCTTCACCTTATAAAACTATTTGTAGCCAATAGATTTCTTACCTTTTGCTAAAAGCACTAAATCCCATGTGTCATTACCCTTAAGTGTAGCTATTTCTTCATCCATTTCATTATCCCAATACTCATTATCCATTTCATCCTCAAAACTAATGGGCTCTGTATCTCTGGCACACAACTTTAGCTATGAATGCATAGTGATAAGCTATATAACTATCATATGTCAGTTGTTGCTACATGAGCTTTCTTACTCTTGTTGACTTGTATGGACCTAGAACATTACTAAGTGCCTTAGCATCTTCTTATTCCTTCCTCACACTAGGGTCTTAAAATCGATGGAATCCCAAACTCTCCATCCAAGCTTTGCTCCTCAAAACCATACGAATCCACATCAAGATGAGAGAAACCTAATGACACACAATCGTAATAGGTAAGTTCCCAAGCTTCTCCTCCTTGTCTTTCCTTGACACTTGTGATGTACTTGGTGGAGTGACCTTTGACCATAATCTACCACTCTAAAGTCTATCAACAAACCCATGACTAGGAGACTCATGTGGCCTACTCAATATCTGTGTGACTATTGACATGTTTTCTACATAGCCACAATCTCAAGCACATCATCCCCAACTATAATCTACACGTTGCTATACTAGCTACTTATTTTATCAAATACAATATCCCTACTAACTCTCAACTCACTGTAACAACGTTATAACATTTGTATCCCTTCTGCTCAAGAGATTATCTCACAAGTATATATATTTTTGATTTGGGATCTAATTTACTATGAAATTCATTAGAAAGCATAACCAAACTCTCATGCACATCACCCCCAACTATAATCTACATATTGCTATGTAAGCTACTCATTTCATCAAAGACAATATCGTCCTAACTCTCAACTCACGTGCAATAGGGTTATAAAATCTATATCTCTTCTATTTAAAAGAACATCACACACACACACACACACACACACACACACACACACATGTACATATACATATACATACATACATACATACATACATACATACATACATACATACATACATACATGCATGCATGCATGCATGCATGCATGCATACATACATACATACATACATACATGCACACATATATATGTATATATATATATATATAACAACGTTATAACATTTGTATCCCTTCTGCTCAAGAGATTATCTCACAAATATATATATTTTTGATTTGGGATCTAATTTACTATGAAATTCATTAGAAAGCATAACCAAATTCTCATGCATGTCACCCCCAACTATAATCTACATATTGCTATATAAGCTACTCATTTCATCAAAGACAATATCATCCTAACTCTCAACTCACGTGCAATAGGGTTATAAAATCTATAGCTCTTCTATTTAAAAGAACATCACACACACACACATGTACATTGTAACGTGTCCCCCTGTCCACTTGTAGGACATGTCTTAGCAGCCCATTGGGAAAAGAGTCTAGAAAGCACTGCCCAACACTCACAAGGAATGTCACGGGTTTTGCGATCTAGGTCTTCCTGAGTCTGCCTCGAAGCGAAAGCATTCCGGCCATTGCCACTTAGGACCGACCTGAATCAAGGTTTCCCTAATAGTCAAGTTTCTAGGAAGTAGCTAGCGTCGAGCCCCAGACGAACTACTTTGCGCAAAAACATCAAGGTCAAAGCGAATTTATGCTACACTTAGTTCAAGGAGAATGGGAAACGAGAGGGATGCGAAGCTCGACCTCTCTGCTCATAAGGCATAGTCCCATTCCATTCCCCTAAAATAGCATAAATCGGGACTCTAGCCCTAATGATTCTAGGTCATTGTTACCTCATTGTCAAATCCTTTGAGAAAAGTTTCTGGCCAACTGGGACTACCCTTCCGTAGGACGGACCCAGGGTCACATCCACCGCACTTTCCTTAGGTTGCTTTAGTTATCTAATTACCTACCACATTTAGTCTGACAAGCAAAAACAGCTTCCTTAATTAACCAATTAATCACTGGTTCCTTCACGTAACTTAGGCACATTGACACAGAAAAACAATGTCAAGCAAGTTCCTTTTCAACATTTGATCAAATAATCCGCTCGAAGGCTATTCCAACAATCCTCAGGGATTGCTATTCCAAGTTCCGCTCGTTGACTAGTATGCGGGCCTTGAGATCCCATCTCGAGTCACGTCGGCCTCTTGTGCAGGATCCGAAGGTAAGGGATTTATGGCCAGAGCCTCCCCTGGCACCCAAGCGTCCTCCTGCTCCAAGTAGCACCCACGGAGAGACCTCTCGCAGCGGGTTCGGTCCACATACCCGCCACGGTAACAACCCCCTTGGATAGGGTTAGGCAGACAGTTGGAGGTAACTGGTACTGCCTCTCCTTCCAGGCTTTCAACTTGAAGCATTAGTTATTTTTTTGGCATTAGTTCCTTGAGCAAAGAAGTACAAACAGTGCTCCTAAGTGTACAATCACAAACATTCTAGTGGTCGTTTGTACGGCCAACTGCTAAGGGTGATTCCTTCTCCTCGAACGCTTCCAGCATTCGATCCTGGATCAATTGCGACTTGGCAAGATCCCAAGGGTTTCGTAAACTAAGTTGCTTGTTTACCCTTTATCCTTGGGTTAGGGTTTATACCCTGTTGACCCAAATTGTCTCTACCTTATGTTTCCTTAGACAATAAATCCTGGGCAACCTCGTTGCCCTAACTTGGTTGGCCAATTGCTTTTTGTCAATTCATTAATACCTTGGCTTGGCAAATCAGTCTTCAAGGAAGAGTGTTGAAGCAGGACAACTTCACAATTCCTAGGAATTTAACTTGCAATTAGAACTTGCCAAACTTGGTCAGGAGTAGCAATACTATTTTGTGATTTAGACACAAGATCGTATGGCGTTGCAGCTCGTAGCACGAGGTAGGTGTCAGTCTCTGACTTGTGGGAGTATATCTTTCTTCGTACGATCTTTCTTGATCAAGAATACCATTGATCAAGATAAGGGCTTGGGAGTCTTCTTGACCCAACCCAACCCTAACCCTACTAGGCCGATAACGCTTTGGCCCTAGGGTTCCTAAATTCATACGAAAGTCTAGTATTTAGTCGATTAATCCTTAGGGTGAGAACCCTAGATCATTCTTGCATGGGCGTTTAGATAACCCTAACATTCCGTGAATGTGGGTAGGACCTTTGAGATCGGAAATATTAGGTTGGCATCCTAAGTGTGATACTAGGCAGAATTTTAACATAGCTTAACGCTATCTAGCACATTGAGGTGTTCGTCGTACACTAACTATTTACGCCTTTATGAATTCCCATGTGAGTTACACAATTACAGTGATTTACCTAATTGATCTAATTGTCTTACGACAAAACGTGATCTTTTCCTTAGAGATGCAAATACTTTCCCTAAAAGGTGTAAATAACTGCAAGATGTAAGAGATGTATCATTCCATGCGAGTATGCAATTTCAAACCATAGACCTTCTGCTTTTATGCAACTTATAGCGATCTTTCTTTTACTTGCCCTATGCGATATTGATTGACATTCAGAGCTTATTCTTTAAAACCCTACGTTTTATGCATCGAATTCAAGCTTTAATATGAAGATGCATCCTTTCCCAAATTCAAACTTCGATAAAAGAACTCCATGCATGAGCGAATGCCATGAGTCCTTCATTGATTTAATCCGTCCTTTATCACTTAACCCAACCTAGAATGTAACTATCATTGCATGCAATTTGCAAGGTTCATAAATCCTTTCCATGCATTGCAACTACTCGGACATCATTTAATGGGTGTCTACGATTATCTTATACACGAGTCACGACTAGGAAAGTATTACATAAGTGCATTAGGTTTCATTTACCCTGTCCTTTCCGCGATGCAACAAAGATGCCTTTGCGCAATTCCGTCTTTTTACTTATGCACAATACGTTCAGAATTTCAACTACCCCTAACCACGGAAGTGCAAGCAATTGCAAATGCTTGACATGCAACTAAAGTTTGTAGATCGAATGAGTATATAAATTTCCCAATGCATTTAAATTTCCCTACGAGAATTAAGGACATGCTTAATGCATCCTTTCATGTGGGAATATTAATGGAACCTGGGCATTAAGAATTGGGGCGTTGTCCACTCGCGTACTCGGGTTGGAAGCTCCCATGTGTGTTCCTATTGCCTTTTGTTTATTAGGAGCCATTCATGCAGTAACTTTTGACTCAGTGAACTTCCCCTTGGCTTTCTTACGCGTTTTGAAGTCACTCTGCCCGAGATTCTCCTCTTCCGCACAGGAAACGGGGCCTTGCAGTCACGGTTTTGAAAAATCGGGGACACGAGGTGAACAAGGCCTAGGGAAGCCTTAATAGAAGCTTCCAAGCTTCTGGGGAATAGGGAAATGACGTGGATGGAGGAGATGATGAGGATGTCGATGGCGATGATGATGATGATGATGATGATGATGATGAGGACGGAGGCGGCAGCAGCCTGCGGCAACGGCAGCAACTCTCAGGCAGCGTGCAGCAGCTTCACGGCAATAGGCAGCTCCATCATGGCCCCTCCCAAGCTTGGGGGGGGGGGTTTATATGCTGAAGGTGGGGAGGGGGGGGGGGGGGCAGCCACACAAGTGGCAATTGCAGGCCTCCCTCCCCCATGCCCCTTCATGACATTACTCATACTCCCTCTCCCCGCCATTCTACGGCTGAAGGGGAGGGGGTTTAATTAAAAAAAATTTCACTTAATTCATTATCTTTTTGTCCCATGAAGGGGTGTTCCCGCGTGGGCTACGGTTTTTTTAGCCACGGCTTCCTACACA